>NC_133546.1:20606060-20909090 GCF_048773025.1 Camelus bactrianus | reverse complement strand
AAAATTTGACTTCTCCTCTTCACAATAAACCATTAAGAAAAAACAAATTCACTTCTGAGTCTGGGATAAAATACTTGCAAATCATATATCTGATAAAGAGTTTCTATTCAAAATATATAAAGAACCCTTCAATAACAATAATGATAACTCTTATTAAATGAACAAATAGTAAAAATAGGTAAAATATTTTACTGGACACTTTACCAAAAACAAATATTCAAAGTACATTAAAAAGGCATCCAACACCATTAGTCATTAGGTACATACAAATTAAAGCCACAATAAGACACTTGTGCACACCCAGCAGAACAGCAAAAACTAAAGAGTCTGAACATAGCAAGTGTGGGTGAGAATGAGGAGCCACTGGAACTCTCATACACTGTTGGTGAGAATGCAAAAAGGTAATTAACATTTCTCATACAGTTGTACGTGTACTTATCGTGTGACTCAGAAATCCCACTGTAATTGTATGTTTAAGAAAATGAATGTATGTTCACATGAGGATCTGTTTTCAAATGTTTATAGTAGATATATACATAAAACCCCAAACTATAATCAATTCACTCAACTCAAATAAATCTCAAAAGAATTGTTCTAAGTGAAAAGACATACAAGGAAGATAATTTAATGTATATTTCCTTATATATGTAATTTGCAAAAAGACAAATCTATAGTGACAGAAATCAAATTACTGCTTGCCACAGCCTGCGACTGGGGGAATGGAATTAACTACAAAGAGGCCCCAGGGCACTATTTCAAATGATGAAGATAATCTTCATTATGATTACGGTGGTAGCTCCACACTAAATCATTTGTCAAAGGGCATCTAATCTTATGCTAAAAACTGATTAAATTCATGATATATAAGTTATGCCTAAACAAAATGGATTTTTAAAAAATATGATAGACAAAGTCAGTAAATGGAGAAAAGACAGTCTTTGCAAAAATGGTATTGGAATAACTGGACATCCACATGCAAAACAATGAGTCAAGACACAGACATTGTACTCTTCATATAAATTAGTTCAAAATGCACCATACATCTAAATGTAAAATGCAAGAAGATAACACAAGAAAATCTAGATAAACTTGGATATAGAGATGATGTTTTAGATACAAGATGTAAGGCATGATCCATGAAAGAAATCATTGATAAGCTGAATGTCATTAAAATTAAAAGCATCTGATCTGTCAAAGACATTGTCAAGAGAATTTAAAGTTAAGCCAAAGATGGGAAGAAAATATCTACAAAGACATATCTGATAAAGGATTAGTGTAGAAAACATACAAAGAACTTTTAAAGCTCAACGATAAGAAAATTAACAAATGGGCAAAAGATCTTAACAGACAACTCACCAAAGAAGATATATAGATGGTAAATAAGTATATGAAAAGATGTTCAACATGCTTTGTCATTAGACAAACACAAATTAAAACAACAATGAGATATTACTACCCATCTATTAACATGGCCAAAATCCAAAACACTGACAGCACCAAATGCCAGTGAGGTGTGAAGCAACAGGAATTCTTCATTAATTGCTGGTGGAATCACACATGGTATAGCCACTTTGTAAGACAGTTTTGTGGTTTCTTACAAAACCAAGAATGCTCTTAATATTCATCTTAATTCAAAGACAATGAGAATAACAGATATTCTAAAAATAGAGAAATTAAACCCAATTGCATTAGCTTATTAACAGGATCTCTTCTATAGAATGCTTAAGCATCCTCACACCTGGCAACTCACCCTCTCAGAGAACAAACTAAGAGGGAGAGAGAGAGAGACGAAGAGACAGAGCAGGAGCGCGAGGAGAATGCTACAGTGTCTTTCATAGTCTAGTCCCTAAAGGCATACATGGTTACTTCTGGTTAATTCTATCTGTTAGAAGCAAGTCTTTAAATGCAGCCCACAAAAAAGGGATGTGGGATTATTCTCCACCTCTTGAAGGGAGGAGCAGCAAAAAACTTGTGGACAGAGTTAAAAATATATATTAAAATTAAAAGAAGAGTGATCTCTTGGGATAATTAAGGAATGAATTAGTCCACAGTGAAACATAAAACAGACATGAGATACCAGGGCTTAGTTTTCTCTTAGTTTCTCCTTTCTCTGCATATTGCTCTTTAAATTTAAAGAGAAGAAATAATCCAATAGAAAGCATACTGGCAACTGCTGAAGTATGCTATTTTTCAAAGCACAACTTTATACTTAAATAATAGTCTGGGTGAGGTGAACAGAAAATGCATTTTGCTGGCATTCAGTATCGCTTAGCACAAATTAACCCTAACATAGAGATGATGGTAGAAAATGTGGTGATCACTTTGCAATACACACAAATATCAAGTCACTATGTTGTATACCTGAAACTAATATAAGGTATGTCAATTATTCCATAATAAAAAAGAAAATATATTTTACTGGTGCTTAGGATTGCCTAGTAAAATTGACCCTAATGAAGAGAAGCATCAGGATTCTGCGAGTCTGGCTCAGGAGAGGGCCTCAAATGGGCCTCATGAGGCCTTAGTCCCTGCTGCCTTCCCCCTCCTTCCAACTGATGAGCAGTTCCCTTTTGGGAGGTGGGGTGGAAAATCTGAAGGTAGGCAATCTCAGAGCAGCTGCTTGTCTGTCCTTGACTGTTTTCAACCCAGCTATTAAATTCACTAGGACAAGCAATGTTTGGGGCTTCAGCCCCTATTTCTGTATTCTATTTTCTGATCTGGTTGTTGATAATCCCCTAAGGGTTATAAAAAAGTTTTGATATATAGAAAACTCAAATATTTGAAAAAAAAGGAAAGAAAAACTATTAAAAAAACTATTGGTAACGTGAAGGAAGATGAGAAAATTATAAAGAAGCACCAAATGGAAATAGTTTTCATAAAAATATAATACTTGTATTAAAAATAAAGTATTCAGTAGAAGGATTTTATAACTGAATAATACAGCCAAAAGTGCTATATTATTGAACTGGAACATTAAGTTTAAAAAGCCTTCCAGAAATCATCAGAAAAGAATAAAAAGCATGGAAAAGATAGGAACTTGAGGTATCTATAGGACAGAAATAGACATTCGACTCCCTAAAATAAGAGTCCTAGAGGGAGTTAAAATATATACAGAGCAGAGGAAATATCTGAAGCAGTAAAGATTGAAGAGATCCAAATATTAGAGAGAGATGAAATACCTCATATTAAAAAGTCTCCTAGTATAAAGACAAGCTCTTTTAAAAAGCCACAACCAGACACATAATACTGAAACAGATTTTCTAAAGCAATGAAAAAAAATTCTAGTCAAATCATTACTAGATTTACACTAAGGGCAAGAAGACAATGGAATAGTACTTTCAAAGTGTAAAAGATGAAGAACTGTATGATACTATTATTTTTTGGCAAACTAAACTGACATATTAAATAAAGATGAAATTGAAGATACCTCAGGAATTTTATCATACAAAAATACTTATTGGAGGATGTGCTATTGAATTGAAATTAATAGAGGAAAACGCTTAATTAAATATGTAAAATAAGGGTGAGTGAACAATTTAATAAAACTTATTGTCATTTAAAAACAGTAAGAATAAAAATGGAAAAGAAAAGGAAATTATATCTCTATTGCTGTAGACTAAAACTGCAGAGGATATTAATATTGTGAGATGAAGAGATGTGTGAGACCAAAGAGAACCTTAAAGTAATGTTTAGTCTGACTCAAGAGAAAGATAAAGAAACCAATGATTAAAAAACATCAAGGAAATCCAAACAGAGGCTTTTTTTACAATAATAAAGCTATTCATTGCCCCACATGACAGAGTTTTAATAACTTACAAGCAAATACCAAACTTAAAAATATATTTAATATTTTCAAATCAAAAGAAGAAATTTTTAAAATTCTTAAAATGAGAAAAAAATGCATTGAATATAAAACATGAGACATAAATCTTAATATATTGATTATAAAAAATGTAAATCAGTTAAATTTAATGATGCAGAAGGTGAGGGTTCACCTACACAGTCTCTCCATGTGGCCTTGATTTCTTCACAACATGTATTTCATGGTTGCTCAGGCCTATAAAAGCAAGTGTTCCAAGATAATCAGATGGAAGCCACATTACCTTTTATGACCTATCCTTGGATGTACCATAGTCTTATTATTGCTGCCATAGTAACAAGCCTGCCTTAATTTAAAAACAAAAAAAAAGAGTATGGGACCTCAATTCTCAGTGGGAGGGAGAGAGGTCAAAATCACATCATAAGAAGAGTATATGGTAGAGGAGATATTATTGTGACCATCTTTGGAAAATACAATCTGTTGTCTGCTTTCTAACTAAAACAATCCATTCCTTCTCAGATACAAAATATAGCAATGTCTGCCCCCCAAAGCTCCTACAGCCTTCTCCTATTACAACATCAGTCCAGCGAAGTTCAGGGTCTCCTCAAGTAAATCAGATTCAGCTATAGATGAGGCTCTTTAGGTCCCACACTTTGTGCAGAACTCTCTGGAACAATTTCTTTCAATCTAATGACCTTTGAACCAAAGATTACTATATATTCCCCATATAGGCAGCACACAGTGATAGGACAGGCATAGAACAGCTGATGTAAACACTCCCTTTCAAAAACAGGAGACACAGAACTGTTACTGTTCCATAAAATTTTCAGAATCCAGCCAGGCATATGTGGACAGTTCATTGTTTAGGGCTAAATCCACATGCCTGGAGTTCTCAATGGCCCTAGGCTCTGTGCTGTGACATCTTGGTTTTGCCTTCTGAGGCATCTTCCTTTTCCTATAAGAAATGAGCTGTGTTTGCCACTGAGTGGTTTTCTCAGACTGTTTCCTGTCTATATTCCTTAAAGGAGTGTGAAAGCCTTCCTTTATTTTATATAGTCTCTCCTGCCTTCAACACAATGATAGTTCTTTTTTAAAAATCTAGGTTTGGGGGGTATCAATTTTCAATATACTTCATTAGACTAAGGCAACATCCACAAAAACCTTTCACCAGTGGTTCCCTTTGATTCTACCATGTGATAAGCCTTTCAAGATTCTTAGAAACCCTATTATCTGACAGAGATGGCCACAGAGCATACCATTAAGATACTCTGAAGGCCTTTTGTGTGTGTTAAAGGGTCTATGAGGTCATTTTGAGGTCTTAACAAATGGTTTTAAAGTTGTACCCTTAGTTTCATCTTTACCATGAGACATTTTTCTGATGATGCCTAGGAGTTAATCTATGAACTATGGCTGTTTCTTACTTTATGACTCTTCTTCCAGGGAGGTTAGGAATGAGAAGCAGTTTCATTTACAAACTGAGCAAGTCTAGGATCACTTATATTTCCACTAAATTTTCCCCTCTCTCATTTTATATTTGGCAGCTAAAAAATGATAGACAGCACACTCAAACCTTTGCCTGGAAATCTCCTTAGCTAGATCATCAGGTTCTTAGTATATCCTCTATTTTCTACATTACTATCGTTGTAAGTTTTATACTTTCTACCTCAGCATAAAAGGGTCTCCTTTCCTCCAGCTTCCAATAACATTTTCCACTCTTTCCTTTAAACCCACACAGCCTCCTCACCACAGTCCTTCATACTTTCACTGACACTGTCTTTGACATCCTTTAGGCTTGTACTAATGGCTTCCTCAGTGTCCTTTCAGCTTCTTCCCACTGATCCAGACCAATAGCACTGCATCGTATTTCAGATTTTGTAAAGGTACCATCTATTACTGGTACCACAGTCTATTATGGCTATCTGTTTATATATTATAAAACATTACCCCAAAAGCTAATGGCTAGAACAACCATTTTATTATGCTCACATATGCTGTGAGACACCAATTCAGAATGAGCACAGTGAGGTGATTTCTCTCTCCAACTTGTTATGTAAGGACTCAGTGAGAGGCTTGGAGATGACTGGCCAGAGTGGGGCAAGACTCATCTAGCAGCTTCTTTATTTATATGCTTGGCAACTGATGGTGATCATCACTGGGGATATCAGCTGGGACTACCAAGAAGATGATAATCTGTCAATCATCTACAAACAGCCTTCTATGTGACTCGAGCATCCTGAAAGCATGGTAGCCATGGTAGCCCTGGATTTCTCGTGGGGTGCTCAGGACTTCAAAGGTAAGTGTTGCAAGTAAACCCAGTGGAAACTCTACTGCCTTTTATGATCTAATTTCATGACACAAAACAAAAACAAATATTTATTCTGTTGAAATATCTGAGTATGTGCAAAGCTGGTTTATTTCTTTCTAGCTCCTTAAAGGAGGTAGCTTAAAGACAACAGCTTAAAAGAGGACAGGGTTATCCACTTTCAAGAAGACTCAGTCACATAGCTGGAAAAATTGATACTGGCTACAGCTTGGAAGCTCAAGGAGATCCACTGTGTGTGCACATTTAGGGCAGGGGGCTGTCTTATTTTCTCTCCATGTGAACCTTTCCACAGTCTACTTGGACTTCCACACAGCACAGTGACTCAGTTTCAATGAAAGGTGTCTCAATAGAATCAAACAGAAACTATTTTGTCTTTGATGACCCAGCTTTAGAAGTCACAGAGCACCATTTCTGTCATGTTCACAAACCTATCCAGACTCAAGAGTAGAAAACCTCCGCTTCACAATGAGACAACTGTCAAAATTGCATTGTAAAAACAGAATGTATAATGGGAAATACTACTTTAGCCATCTTTGAAAAAAGCAATCTACATGACTATAGTTAATACTGCTATACGGTATACTTGAAAACTGTTAAGAGACAAGATCTTAAACATTCTCATTGCAGGGAAAAAAAGTGTTTTTCTTTTTTTTTTTTTCCTGTTAATTATATGAAGTGATGAATGTTAACGAAAAATAGTAATCATTTTGCAATATATGTTAAGTCAGATCATTTTGCTGTCCACGTTAAACTTATACAGTGCTGTATGTCAATTATAGCTAAATAAAACTGAAAAAAAAAGAAAAAAGAAACATGTAACCTACCAAGCCACTCTATTATGCTGGCTTTCTAGGAAAAAAAAAAGTATGTTATATGTAATGCATGTGAGTCTATATGTATATACATATATGCTTATGTATGCATGAACAATCATTGATTATGAAATTGAGATGTTTATCTTCATTTACATAAAGAATTTATCTGAATTTTTAGTAACTTTTAGTTTTTTGGTTTGTTTTTTTTTTTTTTTGAGTAAAGGTAGATTTATTCAGAGAGATACATTGAAAGGAAAGAGAAAGCCAGGAGGTGTGGGGGTTGGGTGCTCAGATTAAAAGTAGGTACACACTCCATAGACAGAGTGTGGGCCGTCTCCAAATGAAGAGAGAGAGATTGGACATGAGGGGCAGTGTTGCCCATTTTTATGGGCTTTGGTAGCTTCATATGCAAATAAGTGGAAGGACCAGTCTAACTAGCCTGAGGAAGGCGCTGGAATTCCCAGGAAGTTGGCCATTTCCCACTCTTGGATTTTTTGTGGCTAGCCTTGGGACTGTCACGGTTCCTGTAGGCATGTTATTCACCATGCTAATATATTACAATAAGCATATAATGAAGCTCAAAGTCCACTAGAAGTTAAATCTCTCACCATCTTGAGCCTCAAGGCCTACTGGGGATTGAATCTTCCACCATTTTGATGTTAATTTCTGTAGCATCCCTTGAATGGCTGTGCCCTGCCCTCTTCCTGTCTCTTTCTCCGCTCAAAGGTTTTACTCCCATAATCTTATGGGATTGCAAAGGGGCAATGGTCTGTCTTCTGAAACTACTTCCAGGCTGAGCAGGGGCGTTGACCCTGCCTATCAGGGAGTAAAAAAAATTTCCGAATGTCTAATCTAGGGACCCCAGGGGCTGGACAGTCTTTTGTTTTTGCGTCCAGAGGTTTGAGGGTATGGACTGGAATCCTCAAAGGAAGTCTGAGTGTCTTTGCTTTGTGTCCAGTATGAGTTTGCTGTACCAAACAAACTTAAGGAAAGATGTATTTTTCAGCACACAGACATGTAGTTTTGTTGTTGTTGTTTCTCTAGGCTACAGAAGGAATTAAAGTTTTGATTTTAGTTTGTGGGATAATCAGTACATTACACACTCCCACAAAATGTCCTGTTTCAATAAATGAAAATTACCTTAATTATTATAGCAAAGCAGAAATAAATATGCCAATTAACTGATCTCTCTGATTATAAAAAGCTGTAATAAAATGTATAATATTGAGAGATATTTAATTTCATTTTGTAATGATTTTAAAACAAAGTCAATCTTAAACAGTTAAAGCTCAGTAATTCACTTAAAATAATAACAAAATAAAGGATTCCCAGAATAGGAACAAAAGACAGCACAGCTGGGTATTTTTTTCACACAAAATTACATTTTATATTAGCAATTTTAGAAGTCATTATCAGATTATACTCAGTTTGTTCTATTCTTAAATAATAAAGCATGTTTATTAAAAACAACTGTAATTCTCTTTATTTGGCCACGTAACTATCAACAGTGTTTTTATTTTGTTTGACATTAGGAAACATAAGTATGGACTTTATGCCACAATAAAGTGGCACTAAACACTGATTACACTCTGGATATACTGTAATTTATCCAGATGTATATGTAATTTTGATCAGGTACTTATTTTTATAGAGTTAAACTTCTCAATAAATCTAGATCTAATAAGACTCCCAAGAATTGATATATAAGGAAAACACTGGAATCCTCTTTTATTTCTAGCTTACTGATATAAGCTGATTAACAGAGGTCTTATAACAAATGCAAACACAAATTAAATATCTGTTTTTAAAAACATCAGTTCTCCAATATATGCATGTATATGTATGACTGAATTATTATGCTGTACACCAGAAACTGACACAACATTGTAAACTGACTACACTTCACTAAAAACGCCAGTTCTTCAAAGCCCTATTTGTTTCAAAATATTTGTTAAACAATTAAAACAAAAGAAACCATAAGAAATGCCACATACAATAAGCTGATTATGTCTTAACTAAGTTCTAGAGAAAGGAACCCAGAGTAAAAGGAGGTTTTACTCTGACAATTTAACTGTGCCCAAACTATTAGAGGTAGGGCACAACAGAAAGTTTTGCAAATCTGATGATGCAAAAGAAGCATGAATCACTTCGGAAAGGTCCTTTTGGTGCTCTGAGCTTCACTTGAGCTTACACAAGTGGCCAATATATTGACTCCCCCTGCTGGGTAGGCTGCTACCCCAGCTCCCATCAACCCTCCTACTTCAGTTGCTCCAGGTCTTGGCACACGTGCAGCTAAATTGTGACTGATGGCAGTAAATTCTGGAAGAAACTAGCATTTTGGAGGTTGAAGGTAGTTAAAGACATAAACCTGCTTCAGTTTGTCCCTTTGGGTTCCAATTTGCTTTTGCTTTCCTTCTCCTTCAGGGCAAGTTTTATCCCGCCTGTCAGCTGTTTTGACCTACAGCAATTTCAGGCTCACCAGCAGACAGTGGTGTAAGTCTCCTTAGAATTCTTCAACAGCTTCTACAATTATGTAATTCCACCCCTATACTAAACCGTATATTTCATATTATTCATCCTGGTATACTTCCCTGGTCAAACCCGAACTAATACATTAGTCAAGTCAGTTAAATCAGGTTTAGGACCCTTATTCTACATAAGTTCAGGGCTCAGTTACTCTGTTTTGATAGTCTTTGTGCATAACATTTTTAATATTTCCCTCCCTCTTTCTCCAACTTTAAGCAGAAGTTAAAGAGTTACTTGATAAGGACATATATGTATTGGAGAATTAATGAAATATGAACATCCCATCCCTCAAGTATATATATGTTAATTAAGAAATTAAGTACTATACTAATTTTGTTTGGTCATATAAACTACCCTGGGTTTATCTAGAGTAGGAATTACAGAAATTGATACATAAAAACACATACTAAAATGTTTTATGATTATAAAAAAAGCTAATAATTCCATTCATTAACCATACACTTTTATGTGGAAGCAGCAAGATTTAGGGTGACTGTACAGATAAACAAAGAATGTCCCCGAACCCTCCATGTAAGCTTACCATAAAGTAACAATGTTGATAGTAACATGAGAATGTCTCTTCCTTGAAAACTTAAAGAGCATGAATAATACAGTATCTCAGATGAGGTAACAGCTGAACTGGGTCTTGAATAACAGGAGATGTTTTCTGGTATCCAAAGGACAAAGGCAGGATGTAGAGATAAAAGTAATAATATCAAAGAAGGGGGACACAAAAGAGCACCCAACATGCAAAAATTGTGATCAGCCTGATGTTACAATTCAGCTTTGTGTGTTAGATAATTCTGAATTCAATGAGGAAAATAAATTGCATGTGGGAACTGGAGAATGGGTCATTGGTTTGCCAGCTTAGGCATCAACAGTTCAGGAAGGAGGCATTTCATACCATGAGTTTGAGATTCCTTCGATAGGGAGACAAAGATCTCTAGAAAGCTGATTTACATCTAGGTCTGATGATCAGTTGAGAAGTGGGCATCATTTTTCAAAACTGACCAACCACTAGCCTTCTGGTTGATCTGAATCAACCAAATAGGAAATTTGGATTGCTTGTTTAAATGGATTTGGTGGAGAGAGCTTATTTTCAATGAATTTCTAAGCTTGAATTGAATTATAAATTGTTTAAATCTCCAAATAAGGTTAATACACTAAAATACAAAGTTATCTGAATAACTAAATCTTTTAATAGCAAAAGCATAATATTTTCCCTGAGATTGTATCTTTGGATAACCCTGAGGTCTCAGATTGCTTTTAGTTCTCTAAGATTAATATTTAATGTCTCACAGATTTCTACTGAGATTAGAACTATTCTACTCTTCACATTGGTAAAAGAAAAATAAAGTCAAATTCCTTGGGGATGTGATCTAATCACAGCTGAAACATGGCGTCTGAGAAGCCATTTCTCATGGACTAACACTGGCTCAACCCACACAAGTTATTATTTCACTGGAAAGGTCCCTTGACGGGAGAACCACAGTTAGTTTTAATTTTAATACTAGAACTGTGTCTTCCTACTTGAAACATACTTTCAAATATGCTTGGAAATTTATAATTTTTTTTAAAAAGCACTGATAGAAAGGTATTTAATTTAAGGTTTTAATAATTCTGTTTCCAAAAAAATATTTTAGGGAAGTAACTCCTTATCAGAATTAAGGCAAAATTAATTTGCAACATATTAAATTTAATTCAAAGATGGAAACCAACTAAACATATGTACTGATACTATGACAAAAGTAAGTAAACCTGTTAGCTAAGAGATTTATTGAAGAGGTAAGGGAAATTTTCCTGACACTTTCAAGTTGCCAGTGAAATACTGTGATTAATTGTGAAAACTTCTTCAGAATACTTAAGAAATAATTAATCTACATGTCACTTTTATGTTCTGGAGGTACACACAGAGTAGGAAAAATTTTTATATACCATGCACCATAGGACCAACAAATCAAAGAATCTCTCTAGATAAACTGCAGGTTAAAAACACTTTCTTCTATCAAAACAATGAAAGAATCTTTTGAATTTTTTGGTACAGTACTATGAAAAAGTAGAGATATCACATCATACCACAATAACACAAACACAAGTTCAAAGAAAAAGTAAGTATTTAGATAATTTGAGGAGAGCACTACTGAAGCAAAGATTTCACAGTGTGAATGAAGTGATTTTGAAATTCTCTGTAGAGGACAAATTGAAATACTATTATTAGTATCACAGAGGTTCTTTTTGGTATGAAAGTGTGCATAAAAAAAGACTAAGGCACGGAAATCACAGTAATGTATTTATTCAAAACTATTTCGCATCTGTGAGCAGCATACCTTCTTTCGCCCACAAGATCTATAAATGAAAATATGATTCCACTCTCTTCAAAATATCTTTAGTATATTGATTAAAAACTTTATTTAGAGAGCTACTTCTTATAATTGTAGCATAAAGATAGTTGGACAGTTCTCCTCTGAAAAAAAACAAATATAAAACTGGATTTAATTGTCCAAAAGAGACTTTTCAAGACACTGTTAAAACAAAATTAACCATAAACTTAGAAGTGTTTACTGTGGAAGAGCTGTTACTTCATTGGTAAGAACTGAAGTCTTCTTGCCACATGACAGGGCCTGAGACAGTTCCATGAAGGAAAATTTAAGAGAAACTACGGAGCTTGCCCAACATGGAGTATGTTTCTCAACCAAAATACAGCTCCATCAGCAGAGCTTTATGGACTCAAGGTAGCTGATGGCATTGCAGAGAAAAAAGGAAGGGAAGACCTTTAGGGAGCCAGGCTTAAAAAATAAAGTATGGCGACATTAGTGACTTACGCAGGGTAAGGGAGACATTCTGCTATTTGAATCCAGACAAACGAAAAACCAATCATCATTAAAAATAAAACAGAAGGCAGAGTCTCTACAAAGTATAATCTACAAGAGATAGCTTTCAACCAAAAATGACTAAAAAAGTAAAAAAAAAAAAAATTATTGAAGCATCACTCATACTCAGGAAGAAAAAAAAATTCAATACAAACTGACTCAGTGTGGGCACCTGTTGAATTGAGCACACAGATACTTTATACCAACCTTTTTACATATTTTTAAATAATGGAAGGAAAAATATTTTTAACACTCATGGAAATATACTAAGAATGATACAACAATAGCTCATAGGCATTAAAACAAAAACTTCACCACATGCATGAAGCGGCATTTTTGAGGTGGCAGAAGAAAGAGTCATTGAATTGGAAGATGTATTGGTAGTAATTAGTTAATACAAAATCAGAGAGAATCAAAAGTTGAAAGAAAAATGCATGGAGACATGGAGAAGTGTGGAACAATATTGTGCAATCCAACGTTTGAGTAACTCCCTCAGAAAAGAGAAAGAAAAGCCAAAATATATAGTGGAAAACAATAATAGCTGAAAACTTCCAAAATTTGTATAAAAACTTATAATTCACAAATTTAGTAAGCACAGTAAGATCCACGAAGGATCAAAGCAAGGAGAATTAGGTGTAGACACATCTTAATCAAACGGCTGAGAGGCAAGATTAAATTGAAAATCTTCCAAGCAGCAAGAGAAAAATTTCACCCCACAGACAGGAAATAGCAATTTGTTAATGGCTAATTTCTCATCAGAAACAGCAGAGAACGGAAGGTAGTGGAACGGCAAGTTGAAAGTGACAGACACTCACACACACATGCACACACACGCACACGTTAACCAAGAATTCTACATTCAGCAAAATTATCTTCCAAAAGTGACTGCAAAATAAAAACAGTTCTTGACCTAAGAGCATAATAAACAGAGAACTTACGTTTAGAAGACCTGCTCTATAAGAAATAGTAAATAAAGCCCTTCAGACTGAGAGAAAGTGAAGCTAGATTTGTAATTCAGCTGAACAAAAAGAAAGGAATAGAACTAGAAATGGTACCTATAAGGGCAATTATAAAATTTTGATGTATGTTATTTTATGTTTCTCTTGATTTCTTAAAGTCTGTATGACTGTTTAAGGCAAAAAATGTACACACACATGTCAGCAGAAAGGAAAGGATAAGGAACGGAAGCTGTTATAGGGAAAAGTTGATTTTTAACCAATGTGGGTGAATCATAACACGAAATTAGTTATGGTAAGTTAAAAATATGTGGTGTAAACTTTATGGCAACCATTAGAAAGCTAAGAGCAGGAACAAAGCAAGGAAATTCACTGTCACACTGCTCTGCAACATTGGAGAGGATGTTCTAGTCAAAAAAATAAGCAAAGAAAAAAATAAAGTCACGCAGTTGGAAAAGAGGAAGCAAAGCTGTCTACTCACAGGTGTAACATTTCTACAAAAGAACTAGTGAATTAATAAGTGAATTTAGAAAAGTCACAGAAAAAAATGAATTACAAAAATGGAAATGTGCAATGCATGTATACTAAAAATTGTAAAACATTGATAGGAAAAAGTAAAAAAGATCTAAATAAGGGGTCAATTATACCCTTTTCATGATTTGGAATACTCAGTCTTATTAAGACGGCGATTTTCTCTAAATTGATATGTTAATTAAAAATATTCTCTGTGAAAATGCTGGATTTTATTCACAATGTGACAAGATGATTTTGTTATTTATATGGAAATCTTATCCACAGTCACAAAAACAATTTTGAAAAAGTAGTACAAAGTTGAATAACTTATATTACATGATTTCAAAATTAACTATAAAGCTTTGGGGCTCTGAGTAATCAAGACAGTGTGGTATTAGTGAAAGTCTAGGTATATAGACAAATGGAACATAGTACAGAGTCAGATATTGACCCAAGACATATGGTCAATTGATTTTTCCACAAAGGTGTCAAGGAAATTCAATACGGAAAGTATAACATTTTCAATAAGTAGTGACAGAACAACTGGTTACACAAATGACAAAAAACCTTAACTCTCACCACACTATATTCACAATAATTACCTCATCAGAGATCACAGCCATAAATGTAACTACTAAAATCATAAAATATCTGGAACAAAACATAGGAGAATGTGTGTGTGTGTGTTTTGGGGTTAGGTGAACTTTCTTAGATAGAAACAAAAGTTGGAACCATAAAAGGGAAATCCTGATAAATTGCACTTTGTCCAAATTAACACTGTTTGACCTTAAAAAGACAATGCTAAAAAATTAAAATGCAATAGACAGACGGGAGACAATGTTTTCAAAATATAAATCTCATAAAGTACTTGTATCAAAAATACATAAAGAATTCTTATGACTCAACAATAAGATAAACAACCCAAAAAATAAATATGCAAACAATTTAGACACATAACCAAAGAAGATGCATAAGCACATAAAAAGGTGCTCAACAGCACTAGTTACTGGGGAAATAGAAATTAAAACCACAATGTGATACCACTGCATGCCCACTGAAATGGCTAAAATTAAAGAGAACTGATTTTGCCCTGCATCAGAGAGAATATAGAAAAATAGGGCCTCTCAAGCATTGCTTTACTGGGGATGTAAATGGTCCGGAAACTTTAGAAAATTGTGTGTGTGTGTGTGTGCGCACGTGTGCGCGTGTTTAAAGAAAAACATACACTTACCAAAGGACCTAGCAATTCCTCCCAGGAACATACCCAAGAGAAATGAAAACATTTCTCACACAGAGAGACTTGTACATGAATGCTCAGAGCAACATATTCAAATTTGTAATAAATTCAAAATTGTAACAAACAAAATATGTTTCAACTGGTAAATGAGCAAAATAGACTGTATATATGCACCTACAAGTAAATTTGAACTAGGTACCAGTACACACAAATAAATGAGTGAATCTCAAAAAACAGAATGGTGAGAAAAAGAAGCCAGACACTGAAGACTGTATGCTACATAATTTAATGTATGTAGAATTTCTAGAAAATAAAAAGTGTGGCGCGTACACACACACACACACACACACACCAGGATTAGAACTGCTTGGAGACAGGTATAGAAGCAGTGATTGACTCCAACTGCATGGAGGAAGTTGAGGGTGGTGGATATGTCCTACAGCTGGTTTGGGGTGAAGAGTGCATAACTCTACACATTTATTAAAATCACTGACTTTTATGATTAACATGGGTGAATTTTATGATATGTAAATTATACTCAGTAAAGGTGTCCAAAAAGAAAGAAGCATTTATCAAAGTGCTAATATAAAATAATGTGAAAATTAATATTCATTTGAAGTCTGTATACAAAGATATTAAGTGCAGTGGCATAGAAGCAAAAACTAAATTTGTTTAGGAGACAAATATCTCAAGTGCTCAGCATTGTTGAAAAATGAGGTATTTGTCACATGAAAATTTCAAAGGCAAGGGAAGTGTATCTATCATTCACAAATATTTTAAAGTGTTTTTAAGGATGTATTTCACCTTGCTAGTCATGTTGCTACATTCAGAAATATAGTATATTGAACTTTAATATAGCTTGATAAACATTATTTGTTAAATTCAAGCCTTTATCTAGTGAACTAATTTGGAGTTCTAGAGATATACAGAACTCTACAATAACCCCCTGCCCCTTCATCCCTCCCAATGATGCCAAGTTTTTATGATTATCAGACACTATATATTGGAGGCTTTCTATGTCTTTCAACCATATCAGCTTCTATTCCACAGGGTTGCTGTGTGTCTACCATCTTCCCTTTTGAAAACTTCACCACATAGCCCCTTGAAAATCTGTGCTCCTCCTAAACTCCTGAGGACCTTAACACATCATTTAAATTTGGTAATTTTCCATTAATAGTATATAAGCTGTAATTGAGGACTGGAGGGACTTTCCTATGGAAAAAAAGTGCAGAATATTAGTATATGGAATTTATGACATTCAATTTGTTGATCGGAGGGTTATTTTCTTCATTTTGGTTTATTCGTAAAGAAATATATATTAAGTGTCTACTACGCTCCAGATGCTGGCATTTTCTCTGGTGCAGCGCTGAGACTCATGGCTATATGGCCATGGGATAAATGCATAATCAAATCTGCAATCTTCTCCATCTGAAGGCTTTGTGTCCAAATACCTTTAATAACTAACAAAACACTTTTAATAGTTTTCCTTGAAAACATATAAAACTATCAAATCAAATGGAACTACATTTTGTGTTTGCATTTATATGGAAGACCACTGTAAACTTAACTCACTATTTAAGAAATAAAAGGAAATTAAAATCGACACAAATATACATATGTTTAAAGCTAACTGAAAACACCACACATATGTTCAAATGTAGCCTTAATTATCCACAAAAGTGAATAATGTTGATCCAGCTTCATTTTAATCAAAGTTTTGTAGTTTTCAGTGGAAAACTGTGTGTGTAGTTTGCTTTGCATGCAGGCACAGCTAGGGTGAGTAAAGCATCTAAATCATTTTAAAAATCACACACAGGTAGAAAGTAGAGCAGGAGGGAAGCTTCTTTTCATTCATTAAAATAGCTAAAGAGCCACTTGTGGTACTGACTTGAAAGGAAAAATATTCTGAGGGATCAAGAATTAATACCTCACAGGATGACCTCAAATGAGATATCTTATGTGAATGCTTTTTAAATTGGGAGAAAGTACAGTACAGAGAATTTAAGTTTACTTTGCTAACGATCAGCTCATTGATAAGTATAATTTTGATTTACTTTAAGTCAGTCATTATAAAATGAGCATTAGACTTCTTACCCTGGAAAACTGATGGCAATATTACAATTTAAAGAGAGGAGGGATAACATACCAGGTAAACAGAAATTCAGGTTGCTATTTAAAAATCGCATACCAGAAAGTGATGACGGAAAAACAAGGAAAAATAGTTAATACTTTCATAAATATTCTAATAACTACATATTTTGCTCATGTGAAATGATATGCCTCTGCATATCTTCTAATAAATAAAATTTCAATTTTAAGACATTATTTTCCTTTACATATATTCCTTATGCGTGCCTTTTACTTTTAAATAACTGAGTTAAATATAGTTTACTTTGATCTAGAGCAAAAGGAAAGTTGTTAAAGCTGTTTATGATTACTGGACTGGAAAGCATAATTACTTTAGAATCCAATTTGCATTCATCAACTGTATCATAAGGATCACATCCTAGCATTTTGGAAGTGTGGGTTTTCAAATAAAAAAATAAAATTTTAAATGCTTCTTTTCAAACTGTAAGCCCATATAAATTATAAAATCAAGTTTTGCTTAATGTTTCTTTGTGCCTTTCACATACAATGCCCCAGTAGGGAAAACCATCCAGTCAAATATTCACAAAACTAAGGAATCTGTTTCAATAAGCCCTTTGGCAATAGGTCATTTTGGCTATGTCTGAACACCTCTGGTAGGAAACTAACTCCCTCAGCCATTTAAATCAGTGTGCATTAGATCTTTTTGCAACACAGGTTTCTTGCACTTTGAGATGAAATCTGCACTTTACTGCATCCAGAAAAATACCTTCATCTTCCTAACCATGGCCCTGCCAATATTTAGACAGCTACATCTTTCAACATCTCCTTTCTTCTCCCACCTAAAGAACTGTCATACTTAGAATACCTCCTCATTTGATATAAATAATAGTTATTTCAGAATGTAATGACCTTGTTTTAGAGATTCTGGTTTGTCAATCCTCCTTCCCCATTTTTTAAGGAGTCTTCTAATTTAAAATATTGCCTGTCTAAGCAGACCCAAAATAGAATCTTACTACATTTAATCAAATATCTATAAAAACAAAGAATATTCATAGGGACCTTTGTAAAATATAACATAACAAAAATGAGAATAGGGGTTAGAGGATCAAAATAAATGCCATAATTTCGAGAAAAATCTAATGATAAATTTTAAAAACTAGTAAGAGGTAGCATTCAGATTGTTTTTAAACAAAAGGGGATAAAGAAGGCAACAAGAAGTTATTAAAAGAAGATGAGTAAAATTTTTTAAATTATCACAAAAAACAGGATTAAGCAAATACTAGATTCACAAAGGGCACTAGGGGCCTAAATTAGTCATGTAAACCAATTTGATAAAATCTCACATGGATTATCACAAGGATAAAGGAAAGAAGACAATGTGAGAGAAACTGAAGTACAGAGACGACACAGGTAGAGACACAATATATAAATACAGAAACAATTCCTGTTCTTGGAAAGAGACCACTGCATGTGGAACAGATCCTGCGGTCTATGATCAAGCATGTGATACAACATTTTTTCTGCAGTGAAGAGAGTCCATAATATGTAGATTGATAAGAAAAAAATTCCCACTTGTGAATAAATTATAACACAGTCTTGAAATTATAAGACATAAGAAAAACATAATTATTCTTACAGCAAAAACCGAGCAAACAACAAACTAACTGTAAAACCAGGGTAGCTTCAGCATAACTTCCAAATGCTTTCAGACAAAAGACGTAATTTGTTTAAGAAGTTAACAGAAAGATCTATTTAGAAAAACAATATGGAAAAGTTACACATTCCATATCTTACTTAAAAAAATTACTTGGGCTTTGATAAATGACTCATACTGTGATATATTAAAAATAAAAGTATGTAAAACTTCTACAGTTGGACAAAATAATGTTATAACAGGTTGCAAGCAAGACATTAAAATGGAGGTAAATATTACTCATAATATTAAATGTTATTATTAATTTGAATTTACATCCATTGGAGATCTATAATATTTGAAGTGATAATATCACGTATAATTAGTTTGCCAGGTCTGACAACCACAGACTGGACGGCTTAAACAACAGAAATTTATTTTCCCATAGTTCTGGAGACTAAAAGTCCAAGATCAAGGTGTCCACAGAGTTGGATTCTTCTGAGGTCTCTCTCTCTAGCTTGTAGGTGGGCACCTTCTTGCTATGTCTTCACACGCTCTCTCTCTGGGAGATGGAAAAGTTAACCATGCTAACATTAATCAGAAGACACCAGGAATAAGTCTATTAATTTCAGACAAGGAGGATTTTGGGAGATAAAAAGTATCATTATATAATGGAAAAAGAATCAATTCTCCAAAATGGTACACGACAGTAATCGTGTATGCACCAAAACAAGAGAGCATCAAAATACATGAGAAAAACAACAGAACTGCAAGAAAAGTGGACAAATCCATTATTACAGTTCATACTTCAACATCTCTATTTCAGTTATTGATAGTTCAAGCAGACGAAAAATAAGTAAGAATATAGTTGACCTGGACAGAACCATCAATCAATGTAATCTAATTGGCACTTATAGAATAATTCATCCAACAGCAGCAGAATATGTATTATTTTCAAGATCACATGGAGAACTCACCAAGATATATCGCATTCTGGGTCATAAAACCAACTAATATAAAAGAAGAGAAGTCATACAAAATGTATTATCAGGTCACAACAGAATTAACCTAGAAATCAATAACAGAAAGATAGCTAGAAAATCCTGACATATTTAGAAGTAAAGAAAAACATTTCTAAAAATATGCCAGAAAAAACAAGTCTTAAGAAAATTTAAAAGTATTTCGAATTAAATGAAAATACAACCTGTAAAACAACATAGAATACACTGAGGGCACTGCTAAGAGAGAAATTTGCAGCACTGAATGCAGATATTAAAAGAAGATCTAAAAATGAATAATCTAATCTTCAATAGTAAACTATATAGTAAGAAGAGCAAATTAAGTTTAAAGCAAGTAAAAGAAAACAAAAACTAGAACATAAATCTATGAAATTGAAAATAAAAAATTAATGGAGAAAATCAACAGAAGTAAAAGCTGGTTTTTTGGAAAGATTAATAAAATAGATAAATTTCTAGCAAAGTTAACCAGGAAAAATGGGGACCAATTTTGTCCCCCACAAATTCATATGTGGATGCCACAGTCCCCAGCGTGACTATTTTTACAGACAGGGCCTTATGTCTTTTATATCCTTACAACTAACAAGGTAATGAAAGTCAAATAAGGTCATAAGAGTGGAAGCTTGTATCCTTACAGGAGGAAGAAACACCAGAGATCTCTCTCTGCATGTAGACAGAAGAAAAGCAGCATGAGGATACAGCAAGAAGGCAGCCATCCGCAAGCCAAGAAGAGAGATCTCACAGAAAACCACCTTTCTGGAACACTGATCTTGGAATTCTAGACCCAGTACTGCTAGAAAATAAATTTCTGTTGATTAAGTCACCCCGTCTGCAGCATTTTATTATAGCAATTTGAATAGACTAATAGAAGAAGGAAGACACAAATTTAGATAGATAGATAAGATAGATAGATAGGCAGATAGGCAGATATAGATAGATATATGTGTGTATATAATATATATAATTACATATATAATAAATGAAAGAGAGTTCATAACTACTAATTGCACTGATACTAAGAACTAATAAAGAAATAAACTGAAAAACTTGATGTCCACAAATTGATAAGGTAGATGAAATAGGCAAATTCTTGAAAGACACAAACTCCCAAAACTCATACAAGGAGAAATAGATAATCTGAATAGGCTTATATATATCTCAAAAAAATGGAATCATTAATTAAATTAATAGTCTTCAAAAGAAAGCATCAACCACAAGAAAGAAGCAAGCATGAATCAGTCCATATGGTTATAGTAATAAATTCTAACTAACATTAAAGGAAAAAATTACCAATTCTCCATAATCTATTCCAGAATATAGAGACAGAGGAAATCCTTCATAGTTATTCTTTGAGGCCAGCATTATTTTACTAATAAAACCAGATTTTAAAAATACAAGAAATGAAATAATAGATCAGTATCTCTCATGAACATAGATGCAAAAATCATCAACAAAATACTCAAAAATTGAATCCAACCATGTATAAAAATTATTATAAACCACTACCATATGAGTTTTATTCCAGGTATGTAGGCTAGTCCAGCACTCAAAAATCAGTTAGTGAGGTAGGATAAATTAGAAGTTTGGGATTAACAGATTCAAACTACTACATACAAAATAAGTAAACAACAAGGCCCTACTGTATAGCACAGGGAACTATGTTCAAGAGCTTGTATAATAATGTATAATAAAAAAGAATATATATATATATATATATATATATACACACACACACACATACATAACTAACTGAATTGCTATGCTGTACATCAGAAATTAACACAAAATTGTAAATCAAATATACTTGAATAAAAAAATCAATTAATGCAATCCACCAAATTCACAAAATCAAAAAGGAAAATCATATTTACTTCAATTGATGCAGAAAATGCATAAGACAAAATCCAACACCCATTCATGATTAATAACTCTAAGTATACAGGGGCACTTACTTGATTTGATAAAGAGGACCTACAAAAAACTTAGAGCCATGCACCCCAATGTTCATGGCAGCACTATTTACAATAGCCAAGACACAGAAGCAACCTAAATGTCCACCCACAGATGACTGGATAAAGAAGTTGTGATATATTTATACAATGGAATACTACTCAGCAATAAAAAAGAATAAAATAATGCCATTTACAGCAACATGGATGGACCTGGAGATCACCATTCTAAGTGAAGAAAGCAAGAAAGAGAAATAAAAATACCATATGATGTTATTTATATGTGGAATCAAAAAAATGACACAAATAAACTTATTTATAAAACAGAAGCAGACTCACAAGACATAAAATCAAATTTATATTTACCAGGGGGGAAAGGGGGTTGGGAGGGATAAATTGGGGGTTCAGGATTTGCATATATATATAAACTACTATATATAAAACAGATAAACAAGGTCTTACTGTATAGCACAGGGAACTATATTCAATATCTTATAATAATCTACAATGAAAAGTGTATGAAAAGGAATATATATATATATACATACATATAACTAAATCATTATGCTGTATACTAGAAACTAACACAACATTGTAAATAACTATACTTCAATTAAAAATAAAGAGTTAAAAGAAAACTTAAAGTCATCATCAAATTTAATATTGAGAAACCACTTGTTTTCCACCTGAGATTTAGAATAAAGCAAGAATGTCTTCTCTCACACCCCTGTTTAACATCATACCAGAGGTCCAAACTAGTGAAATAAGAAAGAAAAGGAAATAAAAGTTATATAGATGTAGTAAAAGAACTAAGATTGTCTTTATTGACAGATTATATGATTATTGACAAAAGAATAGGGTGGAAAAAAGCTCTCTGGAACTTAACCAAGTATAGCAAGATGCAGAGTTACAGGATTTTTTATAACAAAGCCAATTTTTATATCAGCAATTTACAATTAAAATTTGAAATTAAAAACACAATACAATTTATAACCACCAAAAATCACTTAGGTATAAGTCTAACCAAATGCATACAAGATCAATAAGCAGAAAACTAAAAACTCCAATTGAGGAATTCAAAGCAGATCTAGTGAATGGACAGGTAGTCAATGTTCATGGATTGGAAGACTCAAAAATTTTAAGATAAACATTTTTACTACCTTGATCTAGAGGATCAACAAAATTGTAATAAAAGATACAATTGGAGATATTGACAAACTAATTTAAAGTTTTTAAGTAAGGGTAAAAGCTCTAGAAGAGCCAAAATAATATAGAACAACAAAGTTGGAGGGCTTATGAAACCCAGTGTTAAGAATTACTACAAAGTAACAGCTTTAAGACAGAGTGGTACCAACAAATAAATTGTCACATAGACCAATGAAACAAAATAGAGGCTCTGAGGTGGACTCATGTATAATCAATTGATCCTTGACAAAGGAAAAAAAGGCGACAAAATGAAGACAGGATAGTTCTTTACATAAACAGTTCTAGAAAAACAAAATGTGATAGGAATAAAAGAAAAAATGTTGTTAGACTCTATTAAAATTTTAAGTCTTCCCTGGAGAAGAAACTGCTAAGTGAATTGAAAGAAAGACCATAGCCTGGGTAAAAAGTAACATTGAGAACACCAGTTACCCAATTTAAAAACCGACAAATGATCAGGAGATACTTCATCAAAGGAGATGTACAGATGATAAAAAGCACATAGAGATGCTAATATTAATTTTTCATTAGAGAGTTTTAAATTAAAACAATGAGGTACCACTACACATCCAAAAGAACTGCTAAAATTCAAAAAAACTGGCAGTATCGATTTTCTACGAAGAAAGTAAAATGGTACAGCCATTTTGGAAAATAGTTTGACAGTTTCTTAATGTATCAGTCAGGGGTCTCCAGAAAGCAGAACCAGTATGGCGTGTGTGTGTGTGTGTGTGTGTGTGTGTGTGTGTGTGTAAATTATGAAATTTACATCAAAACTGGTTCACACTATTGTGAAGGATGGCATGTCTAAGCTTTGCAGGAAGGCCAGTAAGCTGAGAACTCAGGAAAGATTCTTAGCTCACGTCTAGAGGCAGAATTCCTATTTCTCTAGGGAGCCTTAGATTTTGCCCTTAAGGTCTTCAACTGATTGAATGAGGCCCACCCATACTATCAAGGCTCATTTCTTTTTACTAAAAGTCAACTGATATTAGATGTTAATCACAGCTAACAAATACCTTCAAAACACATCAAACAACAGTGTTTGACCAAACAGCTGGGCACTGTAGCCAAGCCAAGTTGACAAATAAATTTTAACCCTCACACTTCCAAAGCTAAACAGTCTAACCATATGAACCAGCAATCATGCTCCTAGAAATTTACCCAACTGATGTGAAAACTTATGTGCCCACAAAAACCTATGTGTAAATACTTACAGTTGCTTTATATATAATTGCCAAAACTAGAAACAACAAAAATGTCTTTTGAAAATTATATGGATAAACAAACTGTGGTACCTCCATACATGGAATATTATTCAATAATTTTAAAAAAAAAAGCTCTCTGAAAAAACTACTTATTATATTACTACAATTACAGTTGGTCTTTTATTCAAAGACTCCTTATTTATGAATTTGTCTACTTGATAAAATTTATTTGTATCTCCATAATCAATACTTGCAGTGATTTTGTGATTATCTGAACACACATTCTTAAATGCTGAAAGAAAAGCTTAGTCCCTTTACATGCATGTTCCCAGATGACACTGGACAAGGCCACATTCCACTTTCTTATTTTAGCTCTCAAAATGTAAACAGGTATCCTATCTGCAGTCTATTTAGTATCACTTTTTTCCTGCAGTTTTGTGCTTTTTTATTCATGATTTAACTATTGAAAAGGAACGCCAAATGTAACACTGAAGTGCTGTTTGGTGTTCCTAAGTTCAAAAAGACTGTGATGTGTCTTACAGAGAAAATACATTAGACAAAGTTCACTCATGCTTGAGTTACAGTGCTGAGTTCAATGTTAATGAATCAGTAATATATAATAAATAACATATCTTTATAAACTGAAACACACATCAAATAAGGTGACATGTAATAGATTGGCATAAATGTTCTGACCAGAGGCTCACAAGAACCTAATCTTGCTTTTCCCCTAGAAGCAATGGTTCAGTATTAACTAATCTAGTGTCTAAAGTGACTTCTTCAAACATAACTATCATGAATAACATGAATTGACAGTATATGACATTTTGTAAAAAAGCAAAACTATAAAGAAAGCAACAGATCAGTGCTAGCCTTGGTTTTAGGAAGAAGGGAAATAGTTGAATAGATGAGCACGAAAGAAGTTTTAGGGCAGTGAAATTTTCTGTATGATATTGCAATGGTGGATACATGATCCTATGTATTGATCCAAAGCCACAGAAATTTACAGCACAAAAAGTTACTCTTAATAGGCACGACTTTAAAGGAAAGTCATTTCAAAGTCAGGACATTCCAGGAGGGGACGCGGAATTGGTAAGAAAATATCAACTGTATTACAAATGTATGGAAGTACCTCACTGAAGGGTATAGGGATAAAAAGTGCTGACCTAAGTAACTTTAGAAATGACTGACATCTGTACAATTAAAGGTAAGGGAACTGTCCATAAGCACTGTACTCTAGCTGATAAAGTTTTCCCAAGGGTTACATGTTAACAATTCTCAGACCATTATATATGTATGTGGAGATGGACAAAATAAAGAAGAAAGGGATGGCTAATGGTGGAGCCAGGTATCTCACTCTTGGAGTGGAAGGCAACATATAAGCAAGGGAAAAATGTCAGGAAGATCCATGTGGTAATGAATTAGAGTTGGAGGCATTAGTATGAACTCAAGTTTAACTTAATATATATACCAATGGTTACATACAGAAATATTTATGCATATATACATGGGCTAATCCACACACCTGTCAAGTTCTTTACCTGTAAGCTGAAAGGGCCTGGAAATAAGGTGCCCCAGGAACAAAGACCAAATCTCACGTCCAGAGTTTGGTTTCTAATGCGATTCTTCAATAAAAGGAAATAGGGCCCCTGAGAGAAATGGTTGACTCTAGAATTGGGGCAGGAAATACTCAAGATGAGCCTGGAGCATCTTGTAGTGCTGATAAATAAAGATGTGCTCAAAAAATAAATTAAAGAAAATCAACAATGATGGGGTAAATAAATGAAACACAGGAGCCAATGAAAGAACTCCTAAAGCCACGTTGGAACACACTAAGCAATTGAATCAAAGTAGTCTTATTTTATATACCACAGTATACAATAAATATCCACAAGCCCATATTGATATAATTAAGTGATTGACTCAATAAATATAGAATTAAAATATCTCATGTGCAAATGAATTCCAAATAATTTACATAAACACTCTGTCCTTTAGGGCATGGAACATAGTTTCTTAACTATGCACAGTGACATCCATCCAAAAAGTATAGCATGAAAAGGAGTGAAAAAGAGTAATCTGGAGTGGAGGAAGTTAACAAAGACTGCCTCAGCCTTGTGATCACGGTTAATACAGTATAATGTTATGAAATAGCACCTGATCTCTGTGGTCTTCCTCCCCAAAACAGAGTACCCTTAACTAATCCTGAGAGGAAAAAAAAATCAAGTACTAAGTGAGGGAAATCCTATAAAATACTTGACTGGGACTCCTCAAACTTTTCAAGTTCATCAAAAACAAGGAAAGGGGAGTGAAATATTTAAAGTGTTGAGAAAAAAAAAAAACTATCCACCTGGAATTCTGTACCCTGCAAAAATATTCATCAAAAGTGAAAAAGAAATAAAGACTCTCAAACAAAACTAAGATAATCAGTGGACTTGCCTTCCACAAAATGTTAAGAAGTTATTGTAAGAAAAGGAAAATGATAAAAGTCAGAAACTTGGTTCTGCATAAAGAAAGGAAAATAATAAAAGTCAGAAAATTGGTTCTGCATAATTTTAATATATGATTCCTTAATAAATATCTGAGATGAATGTACTGACCAAAATCACCAAAATCTAGCTTCCCTCAATTTATTCAATCAAGTTATCACTAATAACAGATTCACTCTGGCTTATTGTTCTCCTCACTTACTACTCTTTAAACAAAATAAAACTAAATAATAAAAAACAGACAAAAGAAGAAAGTAAAACATCTGAGAAGGAATAAGTAAGCATAAAATAAACTTTTTATATTTATTACTCTTAATAGATCTAACAGACAAAAGTTTGTTCAAAATAGTTACAACAATGTATTTAATTATGCATGTTTATGTGGTTGTGCATGTATGCTTGTGTATGCTTATCCATCAGCAAAATGAATGGCAGCAATGACACAAGTGGGAGAAATTAGGATTGCTCTGTTATTATTAAGTACTTGCACTACCCATGAAGCAGTATACAGTTACTGCAAGTGGATCTGGGTTAGTGGCAAAGGTATATAAGTATATTAAAAACTCTAAGGCAACCACTGAAAAAAGATTAAAAAAAAAAAAAAGACAACGACAACATCTATGCTAATAAAGGAGAGAAATGGACTTACACAAAATACTCAATTAAAAACCACAAAAAGCAGAAATGGATTGGAAGATAAAAGCAGAAAAAAAGAATGAGGGCAGCAGCAAATAGAAAAGTAATGAATATGGTGGATATTAATTCATCCATATCAATAATAACTTTGAATGTCAGTGGTCTAAATGTACCAATTAAAAGACAAGGATTGTCAGAGTGATTCAAGAAACAAGACTCAATTTGTCTTGTAGACCCAATGTGTTGTCTACAAGAAATTGACTTTA
The DNA here is from genome assembly GCF_048773025.1 of Camelus bactrianus. Taxonomy (NCBI): domain Eukaryota; kingdom Metazoa; phylum Chordata; class Mammalia; order Artiodactyla; family Camelidae; genus Camelus; species Camelus bactrianus. The sequence continues at coordinate 20,881,548 of NC_133546.1, read as the reverse complement.
AATTTAAAGACACTATTAGCTTAGAAGTAAATGAATGCAGAAAGATATACCATGCTAATACTGATCAAAAGAGAGTAGGAATAGTTATATGAATTTGAGACAGATGCCCTTCAGTAGGTGAATGGATAAATAAACAGTGATACACAAAGACAATAGAATATTATTCACCATTAAAAAAGAGCTACATTATCAAGCCATGAAAATATATGAGAAATTTAAATGCATATTACTAAGTAAAAGAAGCTAGTCTGAAAAGGCTACATACTATATGAAAAGGCAAAACTATGGAGATAGTAAAAGTATCAATGGTTGCCAGGGATTGGAGAGAAGATGGGATAAACAGGTGGAGCACAGAAGATTCTAGGGAAGTCAAAGAAGTATTCTGAATGATACTATAATGGTAGATATATCTCATTATTCACTTCTTCAAACCCAAAGAATGTACACCACCAAAAGTGAACCCTCATATAAACTATGGACTTTGGGAAATAATGATATGTTGATGCAGGTTCACCAATTGTAATAAATGTACCACTCTGGTGAGGGATGTTGATAATGAGGGAGGCTATGCACCTGCCGGGCAGGGGAGATACAGAAAATCTCTGTAGTTTCCACTCAATTTTGCTGTGAACTTAAAACTGCTCTAAAAAATAAAGTCTATTTGAATAAAAAGTCAACTGGGGCAAATACTTTCAGCACAAACTACAGACAACAGGCTTATATCTTTAATATTAAGAATTAGATATAATCTATTATTAAATAATTACAAGTTGCTCTTTGTTGAATACCAAAATGTTTGAATGATACTTGCATACACTAGTTTATATGATAGCTGCACAAGCTATAAAAACAGCAATATTTAGTATAGTTGTTTGAATTCAAATGATTCTGAGGATGTTTTCACGACACCAGTCATAACATTTCCCCATCATTATTAGTTATGCTCTGGGATAATGTCATCTTTTCCAAACATTATAGGCGCACATGTTTGCATTAGTTTTCTACTTCTGCAAAACAAATTGCCCTAAAACCAAATGGCTTACAACAACATTTATTCCTTGCAATTTCTGTGGGTCAGAAATCCAGGCTCAATTTTTTTTTGTTCCTTTTTCTCAGATGAAGAGTCTGAGAGGCTACAACTGAGTTGTTGAGAAGGGCTGGAGACATCTCAGGTCTCCAGGGAAAGATCTGATTTCAAAGCTCACTCCTGTGACTGTTGGCAAGAATCAGTTCCTTGCCGACTGTTAGAGAACCTCAGCTCCTCACTGGTCATTAGCTGAAGGGCACCCTCAGTCCCTTCACAAGTGGGCAACCCCATGGAATCACAGGGCAGTTCATGACACAGCAGCATGTTTCACTATGTGAGCAAGATCAGAAGATCCAGAGAGAGCAGGCAAGATGGGATTCACTGTCTTTAACAGATTAATCTTAAAATTAACATTTTCTTACCTTTGCCAGATTCTGTTTGTAAAAGTGTATCAGTAGGCCCAGTCTACCCTCATGAAGAGGAGATTAAAAACTGTAAATACCAGATGGTGGGGCTTATTAGGGGTGAGTCATTTTATAAGCTGCCTATCATAATGTTTTTGCCCTGCTATAAATCTATAAAGTACTATGATATAATACACATTTCTACTATAAACATGAGTTAGATGAGCATCCTTCTTACAAGAAAAATCAGTTTGCATCACTGGCTGTCAAAAAATTGTTGAATAAAGAAAGAACCTCTAGGCAATCATTCATCTTCACATTGGCCATTAAAGACAACTGCCATCTGTCATGACTTAAAATGAAAAAGCCACACTTTAAACATACACAGAAGTATTTGGAAACTTTCCCTTTTAAGCTGCAGGAAGACACTTAAATATTTAAGAAGGGAAACATAGTCTTAAAAGGAACTGATTCAGTAGAGCAGACAATGCATCTTTTTCATGAAGCTTTCATTAATTTCCTATATTGGATAGCAGTGTAGTCAAATTGGAAGACCCTAAGTAGAAACCACAGTCCCTAGAGGTCTCCACTAATTGTGATCCTAAGGCAAATCGTTAAGGCAAACTCCCCTTAATTAGATGTATTTCCCAAGTTGGAGACAGAATACTCAACAACTCCCACGCCTGTGGTAAGGATCTTAGCATTGATTGCTTTCTCTTCCACACTCAGTCAATGAAGTAGGATTCCAGTTCAATCAGATGCATTTTATTTCTCAATATTTTTAAGTGTTCTGATTAGCTGAAGTTAGAGTTATCTTGAACTTTCCATCAAGAACTATAATTCTTAAAGTATACTTATATTTCCATTGATTGGTATAACCCTAATTGTTTCTCTATACTCAAGCAAGACTTTCTGAAAATGATCAGAAAGTTTAAATATAGAATTGAGCCTTGTAATTTTTTTGTATTATATAGCACAGCAGAAGGCATAGGAAAATAAAAACACATGCACATATTTTAAAATGATGATATTTCTATTAAAATATACTATTTAATGTAATCTCTAAATCAAAAGTGTGAAGTAACTCAAAACTGGAGAACAATTTATAAAAATGCTTCATCATTCTACTTCAAATGTTGGGTGCTGACCTTGAGTCAGATTTGAACTGCTTTGCAGCCAGTATGTGTCAGTAGCAGAAAGGTCATTCTTCGAAGATGGCAGACTAAATGCTAAACCAGACATACAACAGAGTTAACTGAAAGCAATGTCCTATTGGACATCCTATTGGTGATGCAGTAACATTGTAATAAATGTTTTCCCCTGAGAAACACTAATTCTCACATATAATCAAGTCATTTATTTTCTTCCTCTCAAGTCTTATAGATGTCTTCATATCTATCCTATACAAAACATATCTGTGCACAGTGAGAGTAAAAGGGAAAAGATATCTCCTCCATCTTCCCAGAATCAAGTCTCTTTACTCTTAAGTTTCCTTTTATTTTTTGTCTGTCTTCATAGGAATTTTAGCATAGGTTTTGGAGAAGCTGTGTTAAAAACTACCACTCAGAGACCATTTTTAAAGAGTGACAAAGAAATTATTTTACTTCGAATTACACTTCCTTATAATTAATGCCTCCCTTCCACTGTTCTAATCCGTTGCATGCCATATTGTAATAGGCAAGAACAAATCTGACTCCGTATTAGATCTGTTCCTTTAGCGCTAACCCTGAGCTCTGTTTTCTGTGCTTAGTCATGCTGGCTCTGCACCTTTGTAAAAGATCATTGTCTATAGCCAGAAATATACAGGATAGCCCATTCTCAAGGTTCTGACCTTTAAGGGTGTAACACGTTTCCATTCATACAGAGATAAAAAAAAAGTTGCAAAACAGAGAATAACATTTGTCTCATTGGAGGTTTACAGAAACATCTTGACCTAACCTACGAGGACAACTGCAAGAACAAAGGATTCGGATACCAAGAAGTCTGCAACAGCTAACTACACCCCCTCCCCTTTTCTATAAAAGGAGCCTAAATTCTGACTTGGGTAAGATGGTTCTCTAGGATATTGGTTCCCCATCTTCTCAGTCTGCTGACTTTCCAAATAAAGTCTTTATTCCTTGCCCCAACACCTTGTCTCCCAATTTATTGGCCTGTCGTATGGCAAGTAGAAGGAGTTTGGACTTGGTAACAATATCAATCAATGTATTCAGTCTCTGAATATGTTGTGAATCTAATTCAGAAAAAAAGATGTCTTTCTCTCCTAAAGCTAATGAAGACCCTTCCTCTGCCTTGTTCCTGATGTTCCTGGGAAACATTCAGTCTTTAACAATTAATTATGAATTTGCTTATGGCTTCCTTTGCTGTGGAAAGCTTATAACTTTAATTAGGTCCCCAAAAAAGACAACCTACAGAATGGGAGAAAATATTTGCAAAAGATGAGACTGACAAGGACTTAATTTCCAGAATACAGAAACAATTCAAAAAACTTAATATCAAAAAAAACCCCATCCAAAAATGGGCAGAAGACCTAAACAAGCAGTTCTCCAAAAAAGATATACAAATGGCCAATAGGCACATGAAAAAATGCTCAATATCACTAATTATCAGAGAAATGCAAATCAAAACTACAATGAGGTATCACCTCACACCAGTCAGAATGGCCGTCATTAAAAAGTCCACAAATGATAAATGCTGGAGAGGGTGTGGAGAAAACGGAACCCTCCTACACTGCTGGTGGGAATGTAGTTTGGTGCAGCTTTTACGGAAAACAGTAGGGAGATTCCTCAAAAGACTAAAAATAGACTTACTATATGATCCAACAATCACACTCCTGGGTATACATCCAGAGGGAACATTAATTCAAAAAGATACATGCACCCCAATGTTTACAGCAGCACTATTTGTAAATAGCCGAGACATGGAAACAACCTAAATGTCCATCAATGATGACTGGATAAAGAAGTTGTGATATATTCATACAACAGAATACTACTCAGCCATAAAAATAATAAAATAATGTCATTTGTAACAACATGGATGGACCTGGAGATTGTCATTCTAAGTGAAGTAAGCCAGAAAGAGAAAGAAAAATACCATATGATATCACTTATATGTGGAATCTTAAAAAAAAAAAAGGGTAAACAAACTTATTTACAAAACAGAAACAGATTCACAGACATAGAAAAAAAAAAGTATGGTTACCAGGGGAAAGGGGGTGGGAAGGGATAAATTTTGAGTTTGAGATTTGCAGATACTAATATATACAAAATAGATAAACAAGTTCATACCGTATAGCACAGGGAACTACATTCAGTATCTTGTAGTAACTTATGGTGAAAAAGAATAGGGAAATGAATATACGTATGTTTATGTATGACTGAAGCATTGTGCTGTACGCCAGAAATTGATACAAAATTGTAAACTGGCTATACTCAATAAAATACATATATACCAAAAGAAAAAAAAAAGAATGAATTTGCTGTGTTTCCTGGATGCCATTTTTCAAGTTAAGGACATTCCCTTCTATGTTAGGTTTTCTGAGAGTTTTTTTATCGTGAATAGGTGTTGAATTTTATAAGGTAGAACTGGAACAGATAGTTCAAATTCTAATCTAACAGCACAGTGCTTCCCCCCCACCACCATTTTTTAATATATGTATTTGTCTTTCTCCCACAGTGAAAACACTGTTTCTCAAGAGCATCAGTATATTTACTCATTTCCTTAAATCTTACAATAAATACAAAAAGAAAACTTTGGAACTATTTTACGTGTAATACAATCAATAGCAGACTTACTGAGTAAAGGTCGCGTTTTCTTTGCAGTTCTGTATCCAGTTAGGGGTGTACAGTCAGAATACCAAGTTCAACATTTCCTTTAATTCTGTTTTTCTTGTCTGCAGATACACTATTAATATGCTATATTAATTTACTATCACAATTTACTTTTATAAACACTTTGGTGTGCAACCAAGTCAACACAAAGTCACTCTAATAATTCAAGATTTATGTTTGTCTTTTAACTTTCTGCCAAATCATTCACTAATTATCAGTAATAGAGAAATATGGAGTCTTCAGAACTTCCCATCTCTTCCTGTGGATAAATACAAATCTCTTTTGTTAGAAATTCAGGGTTGCTGATTGAGTGTGTGCACCATTAACAATGGCTTCTATTCTTCTGTTGTTGTTTTGGTTTGGTTTTGGTTTTGTTGTTGTTGTTGTTGTTGTTTTATGAGGGGGAGGTAACTGGGTTTATTTATTTATATTTGGAGGAGGTACTGGGGATTGAACCCAGGATCCTGTGCATCCTGAGCATGCGCTCTACCACTTGAACTCTACCTTCCCCTCTAATGGCTTCTATTCTTATACTAGGAAAAAGGTAGCAGGTAGGAAAGCTAGTCCCAGTTTAAATCATATACATTTGAATTTGCATCTGCAGGCTTAGATTTCCATCACTAGGGCCACAGTAGAATTATCAATGTGGACATAATACAAAAGATCAGTATTTGTTGCACAAATATGATACGCATATGTGTCTTTTGGATGCTGTGCAGTTCTGCAAATAGCTCTGTGTTCTGTGGAGTTTTACACATTTCCAGAAAGTATCATTGTGGCATTCCTGGTTTCCAAATGCATAAACAAACTTGTACCCAGATGCAGCAACATTAAATTCTAGTAACAAAGTTCTCTCTAATCTAAAAAGATAGTGGCAAATGTGTTTCTGAAGGGAATGGCTGGTTTTTAATCTGTAGTGGAAATAAATCTCTCACTAAAATTCAAGGGTGCATTATCATGATACTGTGTAGGGAGCAATGAAAGTAGATGAGTTGGCAATCAAATTTCATGCTTCAGGGCTTGAACTGTTTTTATAGGGGTTATAATGGGATCTTTTGAAATAAGTGAAGGAATTTTTCTTGCCTTAAAAAGTCTACAGTTATATATGTAGATCACGGTCCAATCTGGAGTTTCAAACATACAGTTAACACAGCTATTCAAAAAGAGATTTCAACAAAGTTTAATCTGTCTCAGTTTCCCTCAAGTGACACAAAAAAGTATGATATGAAACCTTTTGGACACAAAAGGAATCCATGAAATTATTCAACTGGCATTCTTCCTCATCTCAGAGGGAACTGACATCTTACTCTTTCCTATACTCGTAACCAAAAGAAACATTTTTATTCACACAATAAGGCTCACCTTCTGCTCTTTGGTGCCATTGATCACAGCTATGTATAGAATCCCTAGAAAGCAAATGGCAAAAAAAAGGAGACAGTGAAGAACATGTTATCTATATACTAAGAATCGGTGTTGGCTCTGTTCCATGAACAGGTAACTTTCTCTCCCTTTTTATTTTCTTCTAGTTTAGTCGTCCCTTTAAATTGCTTATTGCATAGAAATTAGTGAAGATTGTTTTTAAACCTTTCATTTCTCTTTTCTTCTATAACTCTGCTATAATTTATTGTAAATTTATGTCCAATTTTGTTGTTGTGAAATCACCCTACAAGATTTCTTTGGGTCGTAACTCCACTCTGATATCTAAACACTCAAAGTGCCCTCTTTTCTAAATAATATCAATAATACCAAAATTTTCTTCTTAAGAGACCAGGACCATTGAAGGGAAAAAAGACTTTTCAGAAAGTAGCTAACTAGAAGATATGTGTAAGAAGAATTTTATAAAGCGTTTTGTATTAAATAAGTATTGGTTTCCATTTTATAGCCCCTAGGTGTAGTAGGTATCCGAGGTATATTTCTTACTACTAAAACAAAAACAAAAACAAAAACAAAAACAAAAACAAACGATCAATTTACGCTGTCCTTTACAGTAACAACTTTCATGTCAGAGAAGTTGGGAAGTAATAATCAGTAAGTTATTTACCCAGGGTTACATTTATGTAGCAATCCATGCTGCTTCTCAGTATACTGAAATTGAAACTCTTCACTCAAGCTTAACATACAATTCATCAAAATTAGAAAGTTACATGGTCATGGTAAGAACAAGTTCAGATGAAAGTTGTCATCCATAATCACTGTATTTTTTTCTGATTAATATATCCTAATGTGCCTAGAAGGTTGTTCAGACAGAAGAAAACCTATTTCTACAATTTTCTAGTATAAACCATATATTCTCTGGTCTCATAAGCACGATTCCTTACAAGTCATCTCTCAGTTCTGATAAATTGATGTAAAAGAAAATTTAAAAATAAGGTTATTTTTAAAATAAAAATCATAATCATTTTAAAAATTAATGTCTTGCTAAATTACCGAAATGTTGCTTATGTTAAACTCTTTTACTAGTTAGAAAAAAATGTTTTATATCACAAGTTTAATGGTAATGGAAAGAGTTATCAAATGTGTTTCCTTCTTCTTTTATTAGACCTTTTTATTTCCACCACAGCATTTCATGTATTTAAAAACATACCTAAACCTGTATTTGGAAAAAAAAAAAAAGTTTATCCAAAAGTTGTAAATTACTGCTTTGAAAAAACTTTCACTCTGTATAATCCTGACTCTGAGATGCCACATTTTATCAGGTGTGTGACTTTTAAAAGATACTGACTCAAGCAAAACCTAAGATGATTTTAACATCTACTCTTGCCATGCACAAATAATAAGATATTTCTATCACGCTGTCTGAAAAAGGTTGCTATTGTTTTATTTTCCCTGTTCTCTGTCTTTCCCTCTTTTTCCTCCTTCATTTTCTTTAGGCATACTAACACCAGGATATTAATAAAAATAAATATTATAAGCAAATGATGTTTAAACATTTTCTAAAAGAATAATTATTGTTTACCTACTTTCCATTAAGTATAATATTCCCTGCCTATGTATAGCTATATATGTTTTATTTAACAATATCCATAAAAAGTCTAAACAAAAGTTATCGGAAGCTCTATGTGAAAAATGGGAATTTTTAAATGTGAATATGTGAATATCATGGGAGTACGATCTGGATAAGCCATTTCACTGGGGATTCCCTGACTTCAGTGTCTACAGGTTTTAGCTCTTGGTGTGTTTAGGTTTCCCAAAGAAGACTTATCCTGATTAGATGTGGTAACATGTTAAGCTAAATTGACAAATTTCTGAGACACTGTGGATTAAAACATCTGAGCGTCTCACGATTCAATGGGTAAAGTCCCTTAACCATTTTGTTATTACCACAGTACCCTGAACGGTAAATCTGCCTATTGGCTGACTATTTTACCGTCTCCTGCAGAAGAACCTCTAATCGTTTGCCTGGGTATTGCCCAGAGTGGTGTATGTATCTAACAGCTGAGGTGGTGAGAGTGAGCAAACTTGTCCCGTTCCTGACCTAAGAGGGACACTTGGCTTTCAGCTTTTTACCACTGAGTATGAAGTTAGTGGTGGGCTGGTCCTATCCGGCCTTTATTATGGTGAGGTGTGTTCCCTCTGTACCCACTTGGTTGAGAGTTTTTGATCATAAATTGATGTTGAATTTTTTTTTAAATCTTTTTTGGCATTTACTGAGAGGATCACATGATTTTTATTCTTTAATTGGCTGATACAGTGCCTCACATTGTTTGACGTGCAAATATTGAACTGTTCCTACATCCCTGGGATAACTTCCACTTGGTTATGATGTATGATTCCCTTAATGCATTGCTGGATTTGGTTTGCTAATTTTTGTTGTGGATTTTTGCACATATCTTCATCAATGATATTGGCATTTGGTTTTCTTTTTTGTGTGTGTGGTATCTTTATCTAGTTTTGAAATCAAGGGGATGCTGACCTGGTACAGTAAGTTCAGAAGTGTCCTTTCCTCTGCAATTTTTTGGAATAGTTTGAGAAGGATAGTTGTTAACTCTTCTTTAAATGTTTGGTAGAATTCACTTTTGAAGCTGCCTGGTCCTATTCCTGGGAATTGTTCCATTTCTTCTAGTTTGTCCATTTTATTGGTGAATAATTATTCACAGTAATCTCTTACAATCCTTTGTATTTGTGTGGTGTCATTTGTAACTTCTTTTCCATTTATGATTTTATTTGGGCTCTCTCACTTTTTTTCTTGATTTGGCTAAAGGTTTATCAACTCTTACTTTCATTGATCTTTTCTATTGTTCTTAGAACCCAAAAAGTAACTGAGTTTTAAAGATTTCTATGTGTTCTAATCTCAGAGGGCTTTCTCTATCCACTACAAAATCTTGCTTTTTCTAAATGAAATTTCTTTAATTTTTTAAATACTACCTTTCTTATTTTTAATAAATAAATGAGTGAACCTTGACTTCATTACATATATCCTTCTAAAGCAATGCTTATCTGCATATTTCTAAATTTAAATTTTAAAAGCAGGAAAAAAAAAGTTGATGGATGAAACTTATACACTAATGCAAGTACACATGCATGAAAGAATATATCAAAAACTGTCTCTTGGATTTGCATTTCTTTAATCCTCAGTATTTTAATATCAAATCAAATTGTTTATCTAAGTTAGTGGTTCTGAATCTTATACTTAAATTTCCCCAATCTATAAAATAGAGTGAACATATTACTAGAATCATGAAAATTTAGTTAGAAATGAGTCACTCCAAGTGAGAAGTATAGCAAATTTTATTATTTCAATACTATATTAATATCTGTTGCAATCTAAATTTACAATAATTTTCCTATTTTTCTAATATAATTGGTTCTCCATAGTACTATGTCATTTCATTGTGTTATTTCTAGTTTCTAACACCTCAGAACATAAAAACCAGTGAAAATACCCTGTTTCAGAGTTTATAACAAGACATATGAGAGAGTAAAACATTGACTGAATTATCTGAACTGACCTCTTGAGCTTGTGTTTTTAGTCCATCTAGAAGAACTTTTGAGAATTTTGATATGGTGATTCTGTTTCTTCTATGACAGATAGCTTTAATAGTAGTAATGTACCATTGGAGAGGGACAGGAAGAGAGAGCCAGAGAGAGAGAGAATTGTGGTTGACCAGATTATGACCAAAATTGCTCAAAAATATGAAAGTCAAAACATCACTGATAAATAGTTCAAAGTTTGACCAATACAGGGATGCAATACACTTGCATTTTTAAGAAAATGCTTTGTTGTAAAACAATGGCCTAATTGTTTAATAATTATCATGACTGTGGAAATGAAGGTCAGACAGGACTCTGACTGCCTGGGTATCAGATTTCATTTGATGTTTGTCTGCCAAAGGTTTTTCTAATCTCGAAGGAACACTGAAACCTACAGAGGAGACATTTGTTAGAGTGACCACACTTCACTGAAATAAGAGAACCAAATTCCTGAAATTTCAATGGTCAATAATGTGTTCCTTCAACAGTCATTTCAAACTGTAATATCTTATTTATAAAAATGGTAAAGAAGACATACATGAAAGGCGACAGATAGTAAAAAACATAGATGTACTTCTGCTGTTTGGATAAAATGGTTGATAATTCCCAAGTCTTTGACATTTTTCTTTGAGAACAGATTGTTTTCTTTAGGCTCTTTGCCTCCTGCTGTTTCACCTTCCTTTTACAAACACACACACATACTCATTCTGATAATCGTTTGTATTATAAAAATTTCTAGGGAAAAAGATCATTTTCACTCCATTAAAAAAAAGCTTACGTTCTTTTAATTACACATAGTTTCCACCAAGTGCTAACTCGGTGAGCAATGAGAAGTTCGGTCTTCCTGATGTTGAACATGTTGTCAGAGAAAACACCAGGGGGAGAAACATGAGAGAATTATTGAAATTCTCCTCGTTTGTTCTGAAGCTATCAAATAAATCAGTCATTTTTCTGAAAAAATATTTTATATTACAAATCTACTCTTTGGAAGGCAGAGATATTGACAGTGATTTTATGGGTTTAGATTCAGCTGAAAGGACCAAGCAAGATCCCTGCTTCCCACACTCAGCACTTAGCTTTTGTTCTTTGATTGAATCTGCAAAGGTTAATAAATACCTCCTGTTATTTACAACTTCCCTAAAATCTTTGCCAAAAAAATACCCCTCAAGAACCAAAAGACTTGTCCTCATAGCTTTGTAGGACAGTGTTCTAAGTATTCACTGTGTTTCCATAAATCCTCACTGTAATTTCCAATTTTCAAAATATATAAAATAACTGTGTATAAAAAGTAATGACAAATCCAAATATTTTAAATGATTTATAGAAAGTGATGGAATGATTCACAATGTTTATCAGAGCAGTAGAAACTGACATAATAAATAAAAAGACAATTGTTTTAGGTACAGTACTGATCCTTTTTAAAATTAATAGTATTTCCTCAGTGAAGATTATTCCTCACACAGACAGTACTTTGCATGGTTAGTCAAATGTAATAAATTCTGACTAAATATTAATTAAAATATGGAACATGAGACATTTGAAATTTAATTATTTAAATATTGGACTTTATATTCCTATAATATACAATGAATCAACTAGAGAGAAATGGTTTGGAATTATTTCCATAAAAACTTGCCAAAAGCTCTCTTAACATGTATATTAAAATTTCTGCCCTGATATTCCCGTAATCAAAACTTTATTAATCAAATGCCTGTGCTTATAAAAGAAACAATATCTTGTGATTTAGATCACTCATGACTACTGTAATATCTTTTGCCAATTTTAACTGAAGAGAACTGTGTTGGCATGCTGAATAGCTTTATAAATGTCACATTTTTGGCTATGTAATAATAATTGAAAATACATCAAATAAAATTTATTGATCACACTAGAAAGTAAAGGGAGTAGTTTCAATTATAATTATAGAATCTGGATGGTTTTTAGTGATTTTATGAAAGAAATAATAAGATATTTTATGTAAGAAAAACTGTTCATTAATTTACTATAAATGAGATATTCATATTTGACACATTCTGCAGGATATAATTTTCAGGTGGATTTCTAGTTTTCCCAGACTATCTTGGCAAAAATTTTTTTGTTACATGGTTGGGAAATAGTTTAGTATGCCTCACACTGATTTCACTCTTGGGGCCTAAGTTAACAGAAGTGGTAGGGGCATAATGAACATTTTTTTGGACTTTGTGTTACAACTTGGTTTTTTTAATTATGATTATTTTAATAGCAAGGGAACTGTTCATTTGCTCTTTAATTTGATTTTCACATACTGAAGGCCATAAGGTCAAACACTGCCTTTTTAATTTAGGTCTTCTCTGATTTCTAAAATAAAGAATATCCATAATTATACTCTTCTTTTTGTAGTTACAGTGATATCCTAAAGAATGTTAGGTTAAAAAAAACTGGCCAACCAATTGAAATAAAACAAATAAATTATTTTGAATCAACTAACTGCTTCTACTACCTGTATGGTTGTAAACATCTCTTGATTTGATTACCATTTCTATGGAAAGAGAAGGAAAATCAGAATGGTTAAAATTGAAAAGATAGAGAATACCAAGTGTTGACAAAGACATAGATCAATTTTAATACCTGTGCAACTCTAATAAAATTGTGTGCTCATGTATCTACTTTAAATTCTTTTGGCTATGTCAAAAAATGGAAATGTATATATTTTATCCAGTATTTCTGTATATAAGCATGTATATGCTTCACAAAGGACATATAAGCATGTTCATACAGCACTATCTTTAATATTCCCAAGCTGGAAAAATCACTATTGACATAAAATGAATAGATAATTTGTATTATATTTATGCAACAGAACACTATACAGCAGTGAGAATGAATAATTTACAACTACTACAACTACGGTTTCACACAACCACCCAGATGAATCCCAGAAATAAAATATCTAGTGAAAGAAAGTGGACCCCTAAAAGTACACACTGTAAGATTCCAATTATATAAAATTTAAAACCAGACAAAGATAATCTATGAAGTTAGAAGTCAGGGTAGTGATTACCGTTAGGATGGGAAATAACAACTGGAAAGGAGCATGAAGGAGATTAAGGGGTGATTTTGTTCCTTGACTGGATGCTGATTCATCAGGTGTACTCGGCGTTACAAGTCATCAAACTGTATCCTTATCTTTAGTGTATATATAATACATTTGCAAAAGCTTTGCATAAAAAGAGAAATAAGAAAAATTTTAATGAGCCTCATTGTAATTAAGCATATATGTGCCACTCTAAAATAATATAAACCTAGTTATTAAAATTTGCTTAAAAATATGTATTTATATTTATACCCTATAGCCTAGTAAAGACTTAGATTATTCAATAATTGTTTTTCTACAGAAGACAATATTTTGTAATTTGAATCAATCATGAATATAATTTCTTCCACCAGTAAATAGCAGAAGTTTCCTATTATAATCAACTGACCTACACATCCAACTGTATTGTTATAATGAAGATTATATAGAGATCCTAAGTTACTTTTTTCAAAATTTTTGCTTAAATAAGAAGAAATGATAGGATATACTGCATTTCTCAAACTGAGTAACATACTTCTGCAGAGTGAATACCAATTAAAGTTAATCTTTATATAATTAATGGCAGAATTAACTGTAAAAATTTGAGGGGATTAGTTAATAAAAGGAAGTTGGAGTTTGAGAATATTTTATACTACGGACAAAGTGAACTGACTTACAGATATTTATTGTATGAGCTAATTAACTGTCTCCCTGTGAAAGAGGCACATGGTGACCAGCAGTGGCCGTACTTGGATACCTAGATGATACGTCCCCAAAGGGACTGGGCACACATACATTAAACATGTCTGCACAAGACAAAATGAAACAAAATCACCAGGCAGTGTTTTGTGTTCAGTACAAAACAAAAATATCAACAACATCAAAATAAACAACAGCCACCTTTCGGACAGAGAAATTGGAAACTGGGGATTTAGTTCTGGTTCCACATATAGACCTTAGATAGCTTTGTATGTCAGACCTACCTGTTTACTCATCAGTTCGAACTATATTTATCAAATATCCACTACATGCTAGGCACTTCTCGGGCTGAGAATTTAAAATAAACAAAATTATTATTCATTTCCTTTTGCATAGACTGAGGGACACGGAAATGAATAATTAAACGCAACAGATAACTGAAGGGTCCGTGGAAAGATCCCCAAGGACAGACATGAGAGAACAACAGCAGGGTGAAGGTAGAAGCCTAGTCGTGGCTCTCCAGTCCTAAGTCACTGTCTCATATTCTGACTCCTGCCAGGCATCTAAATAACAGGCCACTTGAACTATTCTGAGGGAAGAATCTGATCTTAGTCGATACCATATCCGATAACTGTTTATACTGCTTCCCAGTATCTCTAATTTATAAGCTTGGTGAGATTACAGCTTATACTTTAAAAAGATTGTATAGTTAGAATATTCTTACAAAGTTCACATATGAACCAAATATTTGCTTCCCACAATTCATTTTGGAATTATAACATAAAAAAGCCCAAATTTTTAAAAGTTGCTAAATGAGGTTTTCTAATAGGTTTCAATTAAAACCCAATCTCAGGGGGAGGGTATAGCTCAGTGGTAAAGTGCATGCTTAGCATGCATGAGGTCCTAGGTTCAATTCCAGTGCCTCCATTTTCAAAAAAAAATTTTTAAATTAATAAACCTAATTATCTCCCCCCAAATAAACAAACAACCCCCCCAAAGCCCAATCTGTGTGTTTGCAGGTGTGTTTACTTTCTTAGCTACACTGTATCCTTTCAGCAAATTTTGATTAACAGAATCTTTTTCCAACATTTGTCTCCAAATTCCAAACCAAGATGAAGTACCTATCTGATTTCTGAGATACACATCAAGGATCAGCCCACTGTCTTTATAAATTCATTGTCTGTCTTTTCTGTTTCTATTCCATCAGTATTTAGCTGTCCCATATCTGACCAGTGTCTGTCAGCAAATGAAACTGTTAGTATAAGCAGAAACTACAATACAGAGACAGTGCCTGTGCCCTTGAAACAAGATTTCAAGGGTCTCTTTTTCAGGCTCTTTATTTTTTGCCTTCTTCTTATCTGCTCTCTTCCACTCCCATTCCTTTCTTACAGTATTGAGACATACACAGAAAATCAACTTAAGAATGGAGAATTTAGTCATGTACTATGTTTGCACATAGCTTTAATGTGATTGTCTATGATTCCATAGGCAAACATAATAACACTGAATTGCACACAAAGTGTGTAGTCGTATCATCTGTGGCTACAGATGGAAAACAGCCTGCACAAACAGTAGGAATTGCTAACCAGGTGGATTTCCAGTTTCAGTATGTTTGAACAAATCTTTGGGTAACAAACACAAAGACATTAGCAACTGGGCAATGTTGAAGAGGGGGCCGGAGGACACTCTCAAGTCCAATCCTAAACATTCTTCATAAAAATCCAAGAACTGTCTGAAGAAGAATCTTAGTGTATCTGAGCCACCCATCTAGGAACTTAGCTTATTTCCTCAGTTACCTCTCTGAGTCTGGCACTGCCTGTGAGCTGACCAATAATTCAGGGAGAAAAAAAAAACAACAACCTAAATTAGCTGGATGCTCTAAACCTCTAGAGAATGTAAAATCAGGAAACATGACTATTTACGCCTGTTTTATATCTTATTTGCTTTTATTTTCTTTAAAAAAAAAAAAAAGAACTTGCTCATTCCAAGCCATGACCAGCAATTTGGGAAAGAGGAGACCTTCCTGTGATTGTCCTTCTTTCCTCCACCGTTGCTCCCTAAGTGAACACAGTGACCCCTGATGCCCTCTGACCATGCAGCTCCTCAGTTGTGGCCTGATACCTACCATGGCTGCTTAGCACACAGCCTGATCCCATTTTTGAAGGGTTCCTGTCCTCCCCAGAGCCCCTGATGCACAGCATCCAATAGAACACCCTGTTGCAACGATCACCTTCAGGACCACTTCCCTCCTAATGACTCATTCAGCAGGAAAGGGAAATCTGTATTGGGGTGTGGAGTCTTCCTTTCAGATTAAAATGATTCTGGCCGCTGGCAAAATGAGAAAACCAGCTTCAAGGATAAAAGAGTTTTATTTCATTTAACGCTACTCGTGGGAGAAAATTTTTTAACATCTGCACCCAACAAGCATGCCCCTTCAGGATTCAGAAGTCATCCCCCTCCTTATGTAAGACACGTAGCACTTTACCTCTGCAAATGATTTCTGACGAAGACACGGATATCAAAATTAGGGTAACAGCCAGAAAGCATTTCCTTTCTTTCATGTGTTGTGCCAGATGCCCTCCCTGAGTCTTTTCATTTATCCTGGCAGAGGTTTGTCTCTTTGCCTTTAAAAGTTAAATCCACCTTCATCGCACAATGTAGAAAGAAGTGAAATTAAACTGCAGTGTGTTCCAGAGGAGAAAATCTACTTTATTCATTTCTCAGCCCTACTTTAACTTACACTGACCTAATTACAGCCCACACCAGAAGAGGCAGAGGCGCTGAAGGAGCGCTTCTGCCACCTAGTGGTCAGTGCCCTGTACTGTGCACAGAGGCCTCTCCGTTTTCGCTTTATTTTTGAAATGTCTGGCACACGAGTGAGTGCAAATGACCTTCTCCAGTCTATGCCTGAATACTGAGGATGTGCATGACACACCGCTCTGTTCCTTTGGATATTCAAAATGTAATGGTCTTGTAAAGAACTCTATATCAAGGAGGTTGAATTAATGGCTCTTAAGATGAACTACAGCTTGAAAACTGAATTATTAAGACTACAACATTTCATGAAAGTTAAATTGAAAATCATGGTGCAAATATTAATAGCCATCTTAAAACAATCTTTTAAATAGTATGTGTTGAATTTAACATTTAGGGATGTTAGCACCCTCCTTGCTAAATCAATTATCCTTCCTCCTAGCAGCTGCATGATTTAGCTAGCTGAATGATTTCCTCAGTGCAGCAACGGGCTTGTTTATTTGTTTGCTTTTGGGAGTGGCAGTGGACATTTAAGAATGCTTCAGTCTCTTTTTCTGGCTTCATTAATGAGTTATTGATCAGTGACTTGAAAGAAAATCTTGGATGAAAAATGTAGTCAGCCTTAAATCACCAATGCTAATTAAAACCAGGGCAAGGAAGGAAAACGGAAGGTGCTGAAAATGCCCTAACATCAGGGTAGCCAATCTCCTCCTCCATCAAAGCTTTAAGGCAGCAGCCATGAGCTCAGCCTGGCTTCCCTGCCTGTATCACAGAGCAGGGAAACGACCCCATGCAGAAGTCCCTGTGGCTAGCAGATGAAGGAATCCGCTATGTACAGAGTGGGTAATCAATTCCGGAATCATTAGGGTAGATAATGGGCAGGGTCACATTTACAGTCCTTTCAACAGAACATCCACATGGGTGTGATAATTCCCAGTGCTGGAGTAGATTAAGATGTTCTTCAATATCACGACTCCAAAGTGCTTATCATACTAAATTTAAAGAGAAAATTAGTAAAGGATTTTTTTATTATCCACAAGGACTGTTAAGTACCTACTGTTCTGAGATCTTGTTTAGAGATGTGGTGATATACAAGAGCCTATTTATATGATTAATGGCTTAACCAGACCTGTTTTATTTTATGAAAACTCAGAGTATGTTAAAATAGATATGGTCACTTATTTATCAAATGTTTATTGGAGACTGAACTATGGGCCAGTCCCTGTAATAGACATAAAGCTTACACATTACAAGCAAAAGCCAACATTAGCCAAGTTCTCATGAAGGTTAATCTGATTTTCCCTCTCCTCTCTGCACCCTGCAATAAAATAAAAAATGATGTATGATGCATTGCACAGTATCTAAAAATCAATCCATTCTTTTCAATCCCACTGTCTTTGCTTACGTCAACTTTATTTTTAGCCTGAATTATGTCAGTGGCATCCTAACAAGGCTACTCTGTTCAGTCTCCATTTGTGTTTCCCTAAAATTCATATGTTGAAATCCCCAACACTCCACATCATGTGATGTGATAGTATTGGGAGGTGGGAGTTCGGAAGGTGATGAGATCACGAGGGTGGAGCCCTCATGGATGGGATTAGCGCCTATGAAAGACACCCTAGAGAGCTCTCTCACTCTCCTTCTACCAAGTGAGGACACAATGCAAGGTGAGTAGTTTGCAGCCCAGAATATGGCCCTCACCAAGGCCTAACCTTATTGATACCATAATTTTGGACTTCCAGCATCTAGAATTGAGAGAAATTAACGTCTGTGGTTTATCAACAACCTAGTATATAGTACTATTTTATAGCAGCCAGCACAGACCAAGACAAAAGAGTTTATTCACAATTTGAATTAACTGAGGGAGTGAGACCTGTTGATATCTGGAGAGGAGCATTCCAGACATCGGGAACTGTTAGCACAGTGACTCTGAGGCTGGACCTCAGGTGGTATGGTCCACGGGGTAGTTAAGAGACCAAGAAAAGAGTGAAAAAATAGAGAATAGTAGAATCTGAAGCAAAAGCATTAACATGCTCTGTATCATGTAAGGGTCTTGTTGGCTTGTATGAAAACATAGGCTTGAAAACAAACTATGGTTACCAAAGGGCAACCATGGGGAGGGATAAATTAGGGGCTGAGGATTAACAGACACACATTACTATATATAAAATAGATAAATAACAAGGACCTACTGTAGAGCACAAGGAACTCTCTTGGATTTCTTGTAATAACATACAATGGAAAAGAATCTAAAATAAAAAAAAAATACATTTATGTATATGTATAACTGAATCACTTTGCTGTACACCTGAAACTAACATTGTGAATCAAGTACATTTAAACAAAAATTTTTTTTTAAAAAATTAAACCAATTTCTTCACTGAAAAAAAACCCATAGGCTTGTACCCTTAGGCAATGAGTGCCTTTGGAAGATTATTGACATTATCCTGGTTAAACAAGATTCTTGAGGCTACTGTGTTGAGAAGTGACTTTCTGTGGACAACTTTGGAAGCTACTGGAGACATATAGGTAGGGTATAATAACAGCTTGGACTGCAGTGGTAGCATAAGCAGTTGGATTCTAGATATAGCTGATGACCCATCAGTACTTCCTGAAGAAATGTATTTTGGAATGTAGGAAGAAGACAGACGTGAAGGGGGTGACCCCAAGGTTTCTAACATTTAAAGCTGGAAAGAGGGAGTTGCCATTAACACCAAAAGGGAAGAGTGAGGGAAAAGCACGATTTGGGGAAAAGGTTAGGACAAATTAAGATCAGGAGATATCTGCTTGAAATGCAAAAGGGGTAAGTAGGCAGCTGTATATTTGTCTATAGTTTATAGTGAAAAATCTGAAGTTATGTTTGGAATTTTCAGAACAAATGGTATTTCATGTCCTGAGACTGTATGAGTTTAACAAAAGAGAACACAGGTAGGAAAGAGCAGAATTTCAAAGACATGCTCAATTCTGCAGTAGTCCACCATTAAAAAATCAAGAAGAAAAGGGAAACCTTACAAAAGAGATTCACAGTGTGGCCACTAAGTAGGCGAAACCAAGAGAATTTTCTTCTGAAAGTCCAGTGAACAGTTACTCTGAGAGGAAGGAGCAATCACCATGTCAGTGCAGCTTATAAATCAAGTGAGATGAACACTGAGAACTGACCACTGGATTTATCAGCATGAAGACCATGAATGACCCTGATAACAGCAGCCCTGGTAGACTGTGAGAAAGACAGCATGACTGAAGGGGATTCCAGAGAGAGCAGGAGGAGAGGACATGGAGAAAGTAAGTATATAATACAAGCAGGTGAACCAGCGTAGAGCATTCAACGTTATTTGTGTTCACATCATTGTAAGCATTTAACAAATCAGTTATGATGACTATGGACCTCAAGACAAAGCATAATTAATTCTTAAGCCTCTTCAGAATTAAGCAGATAATGAATTAATAGAAACTTAAGTAATGCAAAAAGCATACCTAAAAACTACTTGTAGTGCTGTTATTACTAGTGTTCTTTATATTCTTTGTATTCCTTATAGTCTTCCAACTGCAAAATTAGATATCATTTAGCTACAGATTTTCACAGGTGACCTTTTGCACAGGAATCACCAGTGAATGGACCATATATACAAAAGGCCTTGTAACCTGCAAGGTAAGTATGATTAAAGTGAGAAAAATACACAGTACATATATTCCCTTCAAAGAAAACAACTCAGTTCCAAAAATAATTGAAGACAAATGATTCAATTTTATTTCATTTGATGAATTTACAGAGATTTAGTCAAACTTCCTGTGTCAAAGGACAACATAAAGCAGAACAAAGAAGTTTAGACCTTGATTTATGAATTTATCATTTACCTGGGATGAGTATCCTTAGAAGGTTTCTTGTCTTCAGTATCTGTACTTAACGGAACAAAACACAATTTCTAAGAAGAGGAGAATGATATACAGGAAAAATGAATATGCAATTTTCAAAGCAATTCACAAATTATAAATAATAAAAGCATAAACCATGCATTAAACTCTGCTGGGTCTAAAGTACTGAGGCCAAAAGAGAAAAAACAGAAATCATCAGTAAACTCACAGAGGCCCACCTTAATGAAAAGCAGGCCTGTGATAGCTGGAACGGTCTCTCAGAGCGTGATGGTGTGGAAGAGCCTTCTATGTAGTTCAAACAAGATTATTTCATGATCTTATTGTGAAATATCATTTAGATTTTGGCCAGATACTCTACAGACTCTTACTTTAAGCTAATTCTGTTTGAGAGGATGAATTTGTGTCTAGCAAAGGGAAATGACGATTTCACATGAGCATCTTAATCCTTAAAAGCAAGAAACCTTTCCACTGAAGAAGGCATAACATTTGAGGACATGACTTTCCTGGTCTTTGGCCTATAAATATATTAGATCCTCTTTTAAATCCTCCTTTCATTTAGTCTTAAAGTCTGTGAAGCCAGGATTTACTATTTCACCTACAGGGGAAAAAAAATGTGTCCACCTTAAGGTTTCTTATGAGGTATAAATAGACTCTGTTGAAATCAATTTTAAATAAAATAAAGTATACATATACACACAGAGAAAAAAGAAACAAAATTGAACATTTGCTTAGTATTAAAAATTCATTAGTACGTTTGAGGGAATAAAATATATTCATAAGCTGTTTTAAATATTTAATGCTAAAGATTTTACTACCAAATAAATTCATTAAAGAGTAATCTTAAATTGATGTATTTTTTTCTTTAATAAATATGCCACGTTTAATTATCCCAATCTAAACAGTATAGAAGGTAGTGAACATTAAATCCACTGTAATGTTTTTATGCTGTATTACCTTCATTGATATCAATTTAATTAAAGTATGCACTGTCAAGGACCAAAATGACTTAACTATTTGAAACAAAAGTTTTCTTAGTCACTGCCAAGAAATTAAGCATCCCCAAATGACTCTTTCTTCAATGTTTCCTACAAAAGTATCCCATGGAAATAAATTTAGGGAAACCATAATTAGTACATTTTTATTGTTTTTCCCTAATAGGTAGAAAATTTTAAATTGCCGTATCAGAAAAAAACTCAGTTACTCAGTTTTTAGATGCACAAAGAATAAAGTTTTAAATGTATATCTAAGGAAGTCTGATTTTCTACAATTACATTTAGGTTTCAAACATCAATAAATTTTCATTGAACTACTACATTTGCATTAATTTGTCTTCTTTTCGATTTACTTTGAAATATAATCACAAAAACATGAAAGGTGAGATTTGCACTCCTTGTAAGTGAAGTATACTTTTTTTTTTCATTTTTATATTCCTTGTTTATAGTTGAGTCCCTGGAACTATATTGTTTAGTGAGCAATAAAGATTTATTGAATGTATGTATGTTTGCATGGCTAAATGGCTTGAAAAGTGGATGGGATGAAGGAAATATCACTTCCTATGCTGTTTTAACGTTGAAGACATTTAGCCTTAGAAATGTTAAGCAACTTGCTTAAAGAATTATCAACGGAAACACTGAGGATCCCGTTGTCAAGCTGAGGACTCTTCATTGTAACACTCTTCTCTTACCAGTGGAAATACCATCTAATAAGCAACAGTAGGGGTAGCATTTGGGGGAGTGACAATTGCTATAAAGACAAGACTGTTGTAAGTAGTATCCTAATATCTGCTAAGACATTGACTAAAATGAACTAGGAGACAGATCATGAATGAAGTGATGATGAGCTGGACTAGTGTGGTAGATGAAGACACTAGGAGGAAAACAGTATTTCAAGTACCTAACAAGAGAAATCTATAAAGCTTGGACTCTAAATGGATAAATGAGATAAGAGTGCTGAGAAATCAAAGGAAATTCCAACAATTATTTGTCTGGGGTATCTGCAGGATAATGTCTTAATTTTGACAACAGAGAAAAAAGGTGATTCATTGAGGAAACTATGATTTCAAGTTTTAAAATTCTATGTTGTGAAGAAAGTGAAGATAACAAAATAAACATGTCTTCTAGTAATTAAGTAAAAAGCACAAAATTTAAAAATAAACAAATAAAATGGTAAATCTAGTAATGAAGCATTGATTTTTAGCCACATTGAAGAAACCTGAATGAATGAATAATACGTTGACTTTCTTCCTACTCCTCAATGCCGTCAAGATCTTTTTCCTTTGGGCCTTTAAACGACTGTATCTTCTGCCTGGAATGTTCATGCACGGATCCCCTTAACTGATTTTGTTTTAGCATTCAACTATCAACTGAAATATCATCTCCTCGGAGTGAGTTTCCCAACATTAGCATCGTTTTACACATTCTACATACTTATTTAAGCCTAATGAAAGTCCCATGTACTAGGTACTATCCTAAGTATATTTTACTTAGAGAAAATGAAGACTAAGAAAGTATAAGAAATCTGTAATAACAGCTAAAAAGTGGTCAGTTAAGGAACCAGAGAAAAATGAGATCTGAACCAAGGCAGTTTGTGTCTAATAATATCTTAGAATGAATAACACTCTGAAACCACTGTATTCATTTATTTCCCAGTACATTTTATGTTCTTCCAGGAAGCATGTGTCCACAGACAAAATGCCAAAGGCCTATACCTCCACGTAAGTGTGAAAAGAAATAAACCTGCATCAGCGAAGCAGGAAGGGTTCGAGTTGTCCTAGATTTTATCAATTTATATATTCACATCTCTTGTACCATGTGATTTTTGCAGACCTTATCACTAAAGAGGTAGAATATATTTCCCTGCCCTTTGGCTTTGTATTTAGCCCGATAACGTGCTTTGGCCACTGGGGTATTGATGAGAGTAACTTAACCAAAGGCCAAAAAAAAAAAAACACATGTATGCAACATCCCTGCTTTCACCATGAGAAGAACGTGGTTTGGCTAGTTTGCTGGTTCAGGAAACAGATCCAGCGGAAATGGCATTCCCATTCCCACCCCCAGCAGCCTATCTACAAACTCATGAGCTAAGTAATGACTCTTAGCTTTGGGGGTTTGTAGTAACAGTTAACTGATTCAGAAATTGGTACCAGAAGAGGGGTACTGCCATTAGAAAAACCGAAATTATCTGGCATTGCCTTTGCAACAAGCAGCAGGCTCTAAGGAAACAGAAGAGACAGGGGAAATGTCAAGGGAACTGTTTTAGGAGGATGAGAAATTGGAGACATGTGTTTCGTCGTGATGAAATATTTGGTAAAACTCTCACGTAAGGTTACTTAGAAGATTGAAAATGTACCTAATGAATTTTTGGAACTGCACAAAAAGAACTCCAGGGAAAACAGAATGTTGACAACTTGGGTTTTGCTCTTTTAGCTGCAAAAAAATAAAAGCTAAAAGCAAGAGATGGGCTCAAAATAAATTAGTAAGCAGAATTTTGATGCCATATACAATCCAGAACTTGCCAGACTGGAAAATATAACTTTTTCTCATCTCTAACACCTCCAAACAACAAAATAAGATACAGACTGGAGGTAAAGAGATTTTCCTTTAGTATTATGTTCATGGAGTTCAATAAAACATATATGCACAGCCCTGTCAGGTACTAAAATACAAAGCTAAAGTATTTTTACAGCTTTGAGGCATAATAGATAAAAAAAGACTGCACATATTTAATGTACACAATCTGATGAGTTTAAACAGATGTATATACGTGTAATACTATCACCACAATCAAAATGATAAAAATATTAATCACTTCCAAAATATTCCTTGTGTCCTTTTGCTTGCTTTTTTTTTCTTGATACACCTTCTTAACAAAATTTTAAGTGTACAACACTATACTGTTAACTATAGGCACTATACTGTACAACTGACTTCTAGAATCTGTTCATTTTGTCCAACTATAACTTTATACCCATTGAACAACAGCTTCCCGTTTTCCCCTGCCCCCATCTCTGGCAACCATCAGTCTCTTTTCTGCTTCTGTAGGTTTGACCATTTTAGAAGTCATTTATAAGGGAAATCATTCAGTATTTATCCTTCTGTGCCTGACTTATTTTACTTAGTGTAACTTCTTCCAGGTACATCCTTGTTGTCACAAATGACAAGATTTCTTTCTTTTTTAAGGCTGAATAGTATTCAATTATATGTATATATCACAATTTTTATCCATTTGTCTGTTAATGTATTTTTCATTGTTTCCATATCTTGGCTATTGAGAGTATTGGTGCAATGAACATAAGGGTGTAGATATCTTTTTAAGACCCTGATTTCAATTTTTCGGATATATACCCGGAAGTGGAATTGGGTTGTTTTAAATGTGTGGTACTGGTACAGAATGAGTAGATTAATGGAATATAACAGGAACAATAATAAGACAGACATCTGGAGAATCCCAAACATTGTTCTAGGTGGTTGAGAATTAGCAATTTAAAAAGATAGACGCTCTATCATCAAGGAGGTGGAAAAGACAGGCAAATTAAATAAGATCACACATCTTTTGCTACTCTTGTTATTGAGGCAGAAAATAATTCCACTTCCTTTGACTTTGGTCTTGATGACTTGTATGATCAGTGGAAGGAAATGGTGGCATGAACAAGGAATGGAATGTGCCTGAGCTCTCAGCTGATAACCAGCTTCTCCAGTCCTGTGTGTGAGCCATCCAGGACACATTCCCTAGTGAAGTCTTCAGATAACTGCATTAGATGAGAAACCTTCAGCAAGCACAGACCTTTGAGCCCAGTTGACCACAGAAATGTGAGCAACAGTAATAAGTTGTGGCTTAAGCTACTAATTTTTGTTACAAAGCAACAGATAACTAGAAATAGGCAAATAATGAAAGTTTGAAAATAAGATAAATTCAGGCAATGGTAAGTGTTGTAAAGGAGAGAAAAGAAATTCATGAGTTTTGGATGTGTACATGCATTGATTGATTTAGTCTTCAGAATAGCACTTTCAGTTCATAAAAGCTAGAATTAGAAATTCATTTTGAATGGCTTGTAAGTAAACAATTTTGGGATAAGTGGTTAACTGGAAATTAATGTTGTATACCACCATGTATCAAAAAATGGCATATGAAATAAAGAGTCAAAAGTACAACATACTCTATTAAAAAGAAAAAACTAGGTAAAAGAACTATATGAGCTGTTAAAATATTTGTAGAATATAAGTCAAAAATATCAGATTATTTAATATGTGAGGAGCTTCTAAAATCAATAAAAGAGGAGTAAATGTCTTACTTTTAAAATGCACAACAGAAACCAATAAATAAACAAATTTATAAGAGAAATAAAAATTAGAGAAATATAAAAAAATTCAACCTCATATGTGTTAGTAAAATGCAAATTAATGTTACTGATACATTTAAAACATTTGACCTTAACTGAATAATTTAAAAATAAAATTAGACCATCTATTGGTGTCAAAAAATGGGTACCTAGTATCCTACTACCTGGTCACAGTAATTTTTGAATGTATGAGTGTACTAAAGTATCACCAAACTGACAGTGTTTGAATACTTTAACATCTTAAATAAATGTATTAAAGGAAATTATTAGCAATATATGACAGGCAAGTGTATTAAAATATTAACTGCCATTATAATAATATAATTCAAAAATTTTAAGAATAACAAATAATGAAGGATACATTTAATAAGTAATATTTAAATAACAATTTCAGGATAGTATATAATTGTGCCATATATAGTTGACAAATGTTTCTGAAATATTTTCTTCAATTAGTTTTGAAATACTGCCTCAAGAAAAATTCATATGAGAGAAATGGTATAACTGTATTTTTATAATTAGGTATAGAGTGAGAGGCAGATAAAGAAATTGAAATCAAGATAGAGATGAAGATAGAGATAAAAACGATAGAGTTAAAGATGGAGATGGAAATCTTCATACAGTAAAAATAATGAGAGAAACTTCACTAAAATGTTAAGGGAAATCTAACGGGTAGTAAGCTTATGTGGAATGTTTATAATCAACTTTATTGAGTTATAATTTACATAAAATAAAATGCACTCATTTTAAGTGTAGCTAGATGAATTTTGACAGAGATACACAACCACATAACTACCCTTACCTTCAAGATATGGAAATAGTCCCATTACTCCCCTAAACCCCCTCCTGATCTTTTAGGCATTTTACTGAATTTTGAATGGAACTCCATTGATTTTTTAATCAACTTAATTGATTTGTAACTTATTTTCAAATTTTCTTTTTTTCATGAAAAAGAGAGCTATTATAGTGATTAAAAAATTCTATACCTTTTAAAGTTCTATACTTCTTTAAAATTCCACTAAAATTAAGAGTGAAATTCACAGTTATATTTTGTTAAATCATTTATTTTTTACCCAATCAAAAAGTGGGCAGAAGACCTAAGTATATATTTCTCTAAAGAAGACATACAGATGGCCAACAGTCACATGAAAATATGTTCAATGTCACTAATTATTAGAAATATGCAAGTCAAAACTACAATGAGATATCACCTCACAACGGTCAAAAAGACCATCAACAAAAAGTCTACAAGTAATAAATGCTGGAGAGGGTGTGGAGAAAAGAGAACCCTCCTACACCATTGGTCAGAAGGTAAACTGATGCAGCCACTATGGAGAACAGTATGGTGGTTCCTTAAAAAACTAAAAAATAGAGTTACCATAATATGATCCATCAATCCCACTCCTGGGCATATATCTGGAGAAAACTGTAATTCATAAAGATACATGCACCCCAATGTTCATAGCAGCACTATTTAAAATAGCCAAGACATGGAAGCAACCTAAATTTCCACCGAGAAATGAATAGAAAAAGAAGAGGTGGTATATGTATATGTCATATACATAAGTATACAACTGAATATTATTCAGCCATAAGAATGAAATAATGCCATTTGCAGAAATGTGGATGGACCCAGAGATTATCATACTAAGTGAAGTAAGTCAAAGACAAGTATCATATATCATTTTTATGTGGAATCTAAAAAAATGATACAGATGAACTCATTTACAAAATAGAAATAGACTCACTGACATAGAGAACAAACTTCTGGTTATCAAAGAGGAAAGGTGGAGGGGGATAAATTAGGAGTTTGGGATTAACAGATACACAGTACTGTATATACAATAGATAACAAACAAGGACTTCCTGTATGGCACAGGTTACTATATTCATTACCTTAAAATAAACTATAATGGAAAAGAATCTGAAAAAGTATATATATACACACAGACCTGAATCACTTTGTACGCCTGAAACTAATACAACCTTGTAAATCAACTATACTTTAACAAAAAAAATTAAATCAGTTATGTCTTAACTCTTTAATAATGAATGATAATGGGTTAATAAAGCAATGGTCCATGGCATAGTGAGAAGCTTAGAATATAAAAAAATTAATTCCTATAGGAATTTAATCTCAATGTGTAAGGTATCAGGTAATAAGTTTCCTCATTTATAAAGTGGAGACAATATTAATAGTGTCTATTTTATAGGACTGTTATGAAGATTAAATGAAGGAATTAAAGGGAAAAAAGCAGTAAAGTGTGGGAAATAGTTTCTGACCCATAACGAGGCGTTTAAAAGCTATTCTTATTTTTAGATGTTATTGCTACATCCTTAATTCTAAAATATTACTTATAAAAGAAAAGTAAAAAATTGGTAACAGGATAAGTGAACATTAGGTTTAGTGAAAATACCTTGAAATCTAAAATCCATCATTTTGTATTTGAGCCCTAGCTGTGCTACTTAATAGCGATGTTATATTCCTGCTATGTGACCTCACATGAAATTATTTAACTATTCTGCATTGTTCTATCCCTTTAACCATAAAATGGATGATGATAATTACAGTATTTTTCCCTTATGTGAGTACTCTTTGGAATTCACATATTTAATGAAATTTGTAGTATAAAATATTACAAAATTAGAATAATGTAGCACACATCCATATATACTATTATGTAGACCTAGCAAATGTTGGTATTTTTTAGGTTTTTTTGATGGATCTTTTTAAGCTTTTTTTTTCTTTAACAATGTTACAGATAATAATACAGCACCCAGTACTATCTTACACAGAGGTAAGCAATACTTTAAAATTGGCATATATCTTTCCTATCCATTTACTTCTTAAATTATGTGTCATTTTGTGTAGTTTTAAAGATACATAAACATTATTTTTATACATCATTTACCAAACAATTTGTCATTCAGATTCAAAGATACTGATAAATCTAGATCATTTATTTTAATCTCCATGAATTTCAAGTGTAGTTACTACTATTATTATTGCTTCTATTACTTCTAAACATCTGTAAGTATTATGCTAATTTTCTTCAAGTTAAAAATCAATCTTTTGGCATTTTTAAGATGCCCATTCTAACCTAGTAAGTGATCAACTTTTTTTAATTGATGTATAGCTGATTTACAATATTGTATTAGTTTTAGTTGTACAGTATAGTGATTCAGTATCTTTAGAGATTATACTCCACTAAAAGTTATTATAAGATAATGGTTACATTTTGCTGTGCTATACAATATATCCTTGTTGCCAATCTATTTTATACATAGAACCTTGTATCTCTTAATCCCATAATACTAATTTGTCCTTTCCTCCTTCCCTCTTTCCACTGGTAACCACTAATTTATTTTCCTTATCTGTGAGTCTGTTTTACTATACACATTTGTATTATTTTTTAGATCCCACATATAAGTGACATCATACAGTATTTGTATTTCTCTGTCTGACTTATTTCATAAGCATACTATTCTCTCGGTCCATCCACTTTGTTGTAAAAGGCAGCATTTCATTCTTTTTTATAGCCGAGTAATAGTCCATTAAAGGAAATATATATGGTATATTTATACCACATCTTTTTGTCCATTCATCTGTTGATGGACACTTGTGCTGCTTCTGTATCTTGGCTATTGTAAATACTGCTGCTATGAACAATGGAGTTCATGTATTTTTCTGAATTAGTGCTTTCATTGTTTCTAGATACATACCCAGAATTGGAATTGCTAGATCATATGAATAATAAGTGTTCAATTTTTTAGAAATAATCCTTGAAAAGGATTTTCAAGATGTGCTTCAAAAGAATGAGTACTTGAAAGATATGTTGCAGGCTCTATTCAATTAGAACTATTTTCTTCGTACTCAAATTTTTTTACATCCACACCAAAGTCTGCAACCTTTTCTATCAAATCCTGAATTACTGTGTTATAATCTTCTAAAAGGTTTCTGTATTAGTCTTTGTATTGGGTAAACTTTTATTTGAAATATCAGGTGCATAAAGAGCAAGAACATTTTATGTTTCTCATATATTACTTATTTTAGAATTGAGTAATGATCCTAATATCCAATTACCATCAGTTCATCTGCTACTAACATTACTGTGACAGCTTTGTTTGGTTGTCATTGCTGTTTTGGTTGTTTTTACTACTATTAACTCAGAATATCTATTACCTGCTTGTCTGTGACATGTATTAGGGCTCTCTCTCTTTCTCTCTTCTCTCTCAAATCTAATTTTAAAATATTTTCAATATATGATTTAAATCTGTGTAAATAAATTGATTGCTAATTATCTCTGAATTAGTGTCCACAATCTTGTTCAGTTTCTATTTTCCTTATTTATCTCATTTCTTTTTTTCTTTTTTCAGATTTTCCATTGGATTTTTTAAGCTTTTTGTTGCTCTCTCCACACACATTCTTTTATTTTAATTTTGCCCAATTAATAGATTGAAAATTGTCAGTTCTTTTTCTTTTTTAAAACAAAAGACAGTCATATATTAAATATGCATTTTTAAGCAATATTAATATGGTGTTTTGGGTTACTGTATCTGAGAATCAGAGCATGTTTTTAGGTAAGTTTTGCCTACTTACAGCCATTCCCCTCATCTACTCCAGAAAATTACAAGGAGCTTAAATTTTTAACTTAGATTACATTCATTTCCCATACTGTTGCAATACAGTATTTCAATTCTAATGTTTTAAAATCCCACATTATTACTTATTATTTAGTTTTATCAAGATATTTGTTTACCATTGCATTACCTATTTCTTTTTGCCTGTGTTCAGTTTTTAAATTAATATATCTAAAACAAGTTCTTCAGTAGAGATCTCTAAGTAGTGATTTCGTTTCTGTGCATTAGACTGTCTTTATTTTATCCTCATCTTGACCAATAATGAGCAGCATATTCTAGATTGATAAGTACTCTTCCCTCAGCATCTGACACGTATTAGATCATCTGTCCTTCGTATTTTACTGATTAGGAAGTCCGTTGTTAAGAATTTGTTCCTGTGTAGATAACCTTCCTTTTCTCTCTGGTTGATTTTAAAATTTATCTCTTACTTTTTTGGCACTCACTCTGATATTTGGAGGGATGAAATCATGTTTGCTAATCTTGACAAACAATTATTATGCTTCTTAAATCTAAAGATACCTGTTTTCTTTTTAATTCTGAAAAACTGCCTCTCTTATCTCTGTGAATATCATTACCTCTTCCCCTTTCTCTCTGGTCTTATCTTCTGCATTCTTATTAGAGATAATTTGGTCATTAACTGCTGGTTCACATTTTCCCTCTCTTTATCTATTTTACATACTTTCCTCAGATTCACATTAAACTTTAACTTTAAGCTATCTCTTTTTAGCTACGTTTAATCTTATGCACCACTGTTCATCTGTACACTTATTTAATACCAAAGATATCTAGCTATGGATATGGAAATGTGGCTATATAGATACAGATATAAATATAGATGTAGATACATTTTTCTGTAAGATTTATGCAGTTCTTATTAGAGTTTGCTCTTTTTGTTCCTATGATTACTATTTGTTTCACTATATCATCTTTGGTTTTACTACAACTTCCACTATAATTATATTCTACTTTTCATTATTTCATACACACATAATTTCTTATAAATTGTTTTATTATGTCAATTTGAGCAGGGCCAATTCTTCTATTTGTTGCTTCTATTGACTCCTCCTTAGTGAGAGGTATTAACTCTTTGATTGCAAAGTTTTAAATGTGAGTTCTTCTTCAGCCAAAGCTTACTTTGGGCTTGTTTGATTGACTTCTGTGTGACCTGCTTTGTGGACAGAGTGGTTTAAATTTACTTCTACGGGTGTCCAGGGCTTACAATGATACTGTTTTTATTTTACCATTAATTTATAGTCATGGATTACTACACATCTTGGATGACAAAATACAGATTTGGACATTTGGATTCCCCCTCCACCTTCCTGCGGCTTTAGGTTAAAGTTTTATCTTATTGGATCCCTGCTCTTATATTTGGTCTCCAAACCTCTCTTCTCAGACTTTTGGGGAAACTATTTGCTTCTTAACTCCTTCAGTGTGCTGACTGAAGTTTCTTTAGTCATTTTCTTTTAGTGAGGATATTTCTTTATGTAGCGGTTTTAGTTCCATCTCTGAAGGGGTAAGACTGCATACATATTTCCTTATTTAAAACACAGTCCCCCTGCTGGTAGAGTAATTCCAATTTTATTCCATTATCCAGGTCACTTCTTAGTTAAATCATGAGTCTTCCTTTCCTGCTTTTAGTTCTGTCTTCAATCTAGCATGTAGAATTTGCTTATTTTCTCTTGAGCTCAACTTGGATTTTTTAAATGGTCATTCTGTTTTACCCAGTAATTCAGTATATTTCATGCAAGAAATTTTTGATCACGTCAGTTGTCCATGTTGCTGGAAGCCATTTCCATTTATTTTTCACCTGGTCAATTACTATGATGAGAAAAAGCTACATAAGCAAGATCAGAAGCAGTGGAATTGTCACAGTGAGAGATTTGAAGCTTTTGAAAAATGGAATATGAACACACATGTTCAAATCTGATTCAGGAAATTGACTTAAGCACCACAAAGGTCTTTCCAGCTTTGCAGTGTCATGACTCTAAGAATTCACTCGTGTTTGTTGAACCCGTAAGGAAGAAACAAATTAAGACATAGCAGCACAAAATGTATCTTGCCTTCAAGTTTTTATAAAATTCTACAATACTATTATTATAGGAAGGAGCCTTAGAAATTTTTCATTCCAACATCCTAATTTAACAAGTGGAGAAATCTCCAAAACATGAGCAAGCCATACTGTCAATTTCTGGTGTAAGAACGGATCTTCTACACCAGTGTCACACTTCAATCTACCCCAGTGGAAACTTTCAGTTTGAGTAAGTTTATTGAAAGCTGGATTCCATCAATTTACTGCTAATGTTCATCCATTCATAGTAAGCAATTGGTAAGCAAAGTAATAAGCACTATATCATTCAAAAGTTGTAATTCTTATACAAGATTTTGATTTTTCAAATTTTGTGTTTGATTCAGGGAATTTCCTTCCAACTCTTAAACCCTAATGTGTGTGCATGTGTGAGTGTGTGTATAATAACCCCATGAAATACTACACAGCTTGGATGCTTAAACAAAGCAAAAACAAAAAGAAGATTGAAAAACTCTAGTTTGAGAATCAATTCTTAAAGCTGAAAGAATTTTGCTCAAGACAGAAAATTGTGAAGAGTTATAGCCATCCCAAATGTCAGATATGAAGACAGATTGCTAATATCTGGGAAAACAGTATAAGTAAAAGAAAAACTGTGACACACTGTACAGACGACAACATTTTTAATATTTTATGAGGATTCTTGGGGTTCTATTCACTCTATTTTTATCACCTCCAGATTATGTGACTCTCACCCTTACCCTCTAAAAGTGAAGTAAATCTTTTTCTGAAGAAAATCTTGGACTCACAGGAATCTGAAAAGTACAATTATTACTACACAGAAGTAAACCTTTTACCATACTAACTTGATAAGAGGCCTGCGTGTGTGTAGGTAGGGGAGCAATTTAATGGCTATGTTTAAAAGACATCTTTGGAACAATCGGGTGATTTTTATATGGACTGTAGCATATTAGGTAACAGTAAAGTACCAATGTTACATCTCTTGAATACTGTGTTAATTATGGTTCTGTAGTAAAATCTGTTTTTAGAGGATGCATGCTGAAGTATTTAGGGCTGAAGTGTCATGATATCTTTAACTTACTTTTAAACATGAGTGTTTGTGTATATGTGTCTGTGTGTGTGTGTGTGTGTGTGTGTGTGTGTGTGTGTGTGTAGAAAGAGAGAAGGAAAATGACAAATTGATAACAATGGATGGATTTGGGTAAGGATGTATAAATGTCCTTTTCACTCATTAGAAAAATTTCATAGGCATCTCAAAGTGGATACATCTATTGGGTTTCCTAAACCTCAATAAATGATTTAGTCTCTTATCAAATTCAGAAACACTGCTTTCTCTTCCACACACATTTAATCAACCTCCAATTACTGCTGATTTTAGCTCTTGAATATATTCAAATATATCTGCTTCTCTCCAAACCAACAGCATTTTTTATATTAACATCATCTCTGAAATCTTGGATACTATGATCAATTTTCCTCATAGTAGCCAGAATAACCTTGACAAAATATGATGATGTCATCACCCCTTAAATGCTCTCTGTGGCTTTCTGTGGCCCTCCGTGCAAGTCTCTTAAGGCAAATTTCAAGACCTCTACTCTTTCCCTTACCTTTGGGCTTCAACTGAATGTTGGCTCTTGGCTGTTGCTCAGTTCTGTATTATGACTTAACTTATTTTCCTGGCATTTTCACCTGCAAATTCTTTTAATTTCTCCAGGTCTCAGAAAAGATGTCACCTTCTTCAAAAATTTTTCTGTGAGCCACAAGACTGTACTGCCTGTTTCTACATGCATTTCCACAAGCCCCAGTACTCATTCATCACTCAAAATTATAACTGCCAGCTATGGTTTATGTCCTTTAACATCGGATATTGTATCTTTCCTAACTTTATACATCAGCATCTGGCAGAGTGCCTAAAACATGGCATGCACTCAATACGTACTTACATGGACTATGTAGTGAAACCAAGCTGCAACTGAATATTTATCAGTTCATTTTAATAAGACCATATGAAACAGCCAAATGAACAGTGTGGGGGGGGGAGTTAAGTTTTCAGTAATTTCTAATAAAAAGAAAAAAATCAGTAGTTTAGTCAGTTTGGATGTTGGATATAACTTTGGTTGATTTCTTTATCACTGGAAGAACATGAGCAAAAACAGGATGAAAAAAAATGAAAATAATCTATAGAGACAGGATCTATAGGAACAGAAAGCCCATCAATGGTTGCCAGGGCTGGGAGTGGGAGTGGGGAGGGTGGAACGGACTGAGACGGGCAGTAGATATGTTCCACTTCTTTATTCTGTGGTTCTTCCACGGGTGTATAAATCTGTCAAAACTCATCAAAATGTATACTTCCTAGTGGTGCATTATACCTCAATTAAGTTGATTTTTTTAATGCCTCAGTAATTTAAACAGCTTCTCAATAGCATTTCCAGCAGAGAGCGTGTTAAACAGTATTGCTATTGGGGGAAAGCTGTATGAGATAATATTACTTACAATTTCTAAATAGTAATAATAATGCAAAAATCAGTTGAAAGAGCCTTTTTATGGTAGTTTATATATAAAAGGAAAGGAATGAGTCCCACACTAATTTTATTCAGTGATTAAATCACCAAACTACTGATCTTTGCCTTATTTATTCATAGACCATCAGGTAATTAGGACTGTCTCTACTATGTCATCTGCCAGCTGTGAGGAGAATGAGAACAATAGTCACTCAGTTCAGCGGAATCATTGTCATTCACATAGGAAAACAGGACCTTTGCAACTGCTAAAAACCAAGCTGGATATGCTTCTTCTTCTTCTCTGTACTTATTGAATAAAAAGCTATGGGCCAATTGGAGATGTAGATGTCTATGTGCATATGCAATTAATTAAATCTAATTTATTTAATAGAAACCACCTAATATTATGGTAGCAGTGAAGGTACTTTTAAGAAATAAAGAGTAAAAAGCCCAAGCAGGCATGAATTTTAATACCTAGATATCTAACAGAAATTCTTTTCTTAACAAACATCTATCTTTATTAGAAAATTCTTATTAACTGTCTAACAGATACCATGTCAAGGCAAATGAGTAAAGCAAAGTGAGTTGTCTTGGGGCATTCGGGCCACCGTGACGGAATACCACTGATGGCTCTAGAGTATCTTTATAAGCCACTAATCTCATTCATGAGCATTCCACCCTGATGATTCAAACACTCCCTAAAGGCCCAATCTCCTAATACCATCACCTTTAAAGGTTGGGATTTCAACACATGAATTTTGGGAGGAGACAAACATCAGACCATAGCAAGAATCAACCACAAGTTTGGACCTATTATATTAGAAACATTCTTCCTTCAACATTAACACTATTGAAAACACACACACACACACACACACAAAATAACAAAACATGTTGAGAAACATTAATTAAGCATGAGGAAATTAATAATATGAGACTAATAAATCATGGCATATAATGGTAGAAAGTGAAGTGACATTGACTACAAATATCCTTCCTTTTAAGGTAAATGCAAAGATCTTAGGGTTCTAGCCACTGAGTTTTAAAACTTGAATAAACATAAAGATTTTCCAACCAAAAGATGATAAAGCACATTGTCATCAGAAAATGACTTTGTGCCAATTTCCAATAAGTTCCTCTCTCAAAGGTGACCACTTTCTGATTAGTATCACCACAGATTAACTTTTCCTAATCTTCAAATTCACATAAATACAATCAAACGGCATGCATTTTCTTTTCTTTTTTTTTAATCTGGCTTCTTTCACCCAACAAATTGTGTTTGAAATTTATAATAGGCGTGGGTGTATCAGTAATAGGCCTAGTGTTTACAATATTTCTTTATCTTCTTTTTAATGTCTATAGATCTTTTGATAAATGATATTGTAGTTTTTACTCTTGCCATCATAAGCAGTCTTATCATTACAAACAGTCTTACCATGGGCTTATTAACATTATTAATCTAATAATATTTTTATTTTTAAAAATTGATTTTTGATTTTTAAGAATTCTGTCTTCATTTTTTGTGTCACTGATTTTCACTCCTATTTTTCATGATGGACTCTCTTTAGGTTTTATCTGTTATGTTCCTAGCCTCTTATTTTGGAAAGTGTAGGTAACTTATTATTTCTTTTCTAATGTAAGGCATTTATGTGAAAAGTTAGTAATTAGTACTATACATTTTCATTAAGCACTGCTTAACTTCAACCTACAACAAAAAAATGTTCCATTTCCCTTATCCTTTATCATTCAGTTCAAAATATTTTGAATCCTCCCATAGTTTTGGTCCTGATTTGTTACAAACATGTTTTTAAATTTTCACATATTTATGGATTTATCAATACTTTATTGCAAATGACTTCTAATTTAATACCATCATCACTACAAAACATATGTTTTAGGTTTTCAGTTCTCTAGTATAGATTGAGCCTTCTCCACAGTCCAGTCTTTTGATGATTTTGGTAAATATTTCCAAGTGTAATTATAAAAAATATGTATTCTGCATTTGGGGACAGCACCCTATATGTTGGTGGGTAGTGTTGTTCAAGATTCTACATTATTACTGAGTTTGTGTCTACTTGTTTTATGAAGTATCAGGTAATGAAATATCCAGATATGATTCTGGATTTTCCTATTTTTTGCCAATTTTTAATTCACATGTTTTGAGTATCTATAAAAAGGTAATGACATCATATGAATCATGTTTTCTTAAACTGTGTAACATTTTAATGTATCACTAAGAAACATTCATATTTATTTTTGATAATACTGTTTTAAAATTTACTTTATGTGATATTAATATAATTCATCATAGTTTTTATGCTCACTTTGCCTAACCTATCTATTTTATGTTCTTATTTTCATCTGTGTCATACAATACACACACAAACACTCACATGTACACCTGTTTACTTTTCTAATGCACTTATCCTCAGCTCTCTTATAGGTTTTAAAAAGCAAAGATTTATAGATTATCTCAATTATTCTCATTGTTAGAGGGCAATTATTTACAACTTCTTAAGCAAAAGTCAATTCAGATACATCCTCTTACACTGAATGTAGATTGTTTTTGTAATTTTGCATTGTAGTTGCAGGTGAATAGATAATGGTATGTTTTATAGCCAGGCTATCTTTGCTTTCAGGTGTGCATCATGGTAATAGATAGTCCAATATCTATTGCTTTATAAGAAGATTAAATATAATTTTCCTATGGGGAAAAATATTTTTAAAATATCTTCTGCTTTCCAGCTGTATGATAATTAGATGTTCTAAAGAGACTTCCTGTATTAGAAAAAAAGTACTTCAGAATGCAATGCTGTTCTCCAAATAAACAAGGAAAACACCAAGCCCCGCTTCTAACCAAAAACTAAACAAAAACTTCTGAGAAAACATAAGAATAATTAAATAATTATTCTTTAAAATGAGAGGTTTTATACTGGCTGCTCCCTAAATCCCCTTACTGTCTAGAATTTGCCTATCTATTTATTTTTAGTTTCTATTTTTCTATCATTGTAAAATAAAAATACAGAGGAATTATTAGGGAAGCACACAGACCATAAACCACTATAGCAGAGCAGAGATTAAATTCAGAAATGGACATCCACAACATTTAACTTTCTAGGGTATAAGGGAAACATTTCAACAGAATGGTTGGGGAGAACTCCATGAGGAGGGGACATTTTTATAGGGATTTTTTGTGGTTTTGTTTATTAATGTATTATTTATATACAGTCAATTTCAACAGTTTCAAAAGTGCAGTGTAACAAATTTTGGTAATTGTATATAATAATGGAACTATCACAAGATCATAATATAGAACAGTTCCCTCACCCTAAAATATTTCCCAGTGTTCCTTGGCATTCAGTCCCCACCCCACAACCACAGCCCCAGACAACAACTGATTTGCTTTCTTTCACACAGTTATGCTTTTTCTAGAATTTCTTATAAGTGGAATTACAGATACTTTCATCTTGACTCCATTAACTCACCATGTTTTAGAGGTTGATTCATGCTGCTGTGTTATGCCTGAACAGTATTTAATGGTATGTATATACACAATGTTTATCCATTCACAGGTGAATGCACATGTGGATTGACTCCAGATTTTGACAATTCTGAATGAAGCTGCTGCTATGAACACTTACGAACATGTATTTCTGTGCACACATATTTATTTCCATTTCCCTTTGGTAATTATCTAGGAGTGAAGTTGCTTTGTCATGTGGTAAATGTACATTTAATTTTATGAGAAAATGCTATACTGTTTTCTAAGAAGAATGCGCTATTTTGCATTCTCTCCACCAATGTATGTATTCCGGTTGCTTCTAATCGTCTGCAACACTAGATATTGTTGTCTTTCTCACTTCAGGCACTTTAATGGGTGCATATGGAATCCATTTGTGGTATAAATTTTCATCTTTCTGATGTATGGAATCACTGGCACATTTTACTTGGATTGCTTTATTTCTTATTATTGACTGTGATATTATTTATATATTCTATAAATAAGCACTTTGTTGGAGCACATTCTTCATGAAAATATTTTACCAACCTCTGGCTTTCACTTTTCTTTTTCTTAAGTATATCTTTCTCTAATAAATATATTTATCTTTCTGAAGCTCATTTTCTTACTTTGATTTCTGTTTATGTATCTAGGAGCCTGTTTAAGAAGTATATTATTATTAAATCTAACATTAATCTAATATTAAATGTATTTTCACCTAAAATATTAAGTTTTAGCTCATACAGTTAAATCTATGATACTTGTTAAGATCATATTTATGTATAGTGTGAGATAATATTTGAGGTTTTCTGCCTTTCATATATATATCCAGTTATTTAAGCACCAATTTTTGAAAAAATGATCTTTTCTCCACTGAAATACCTTGGCACCTTTATCAAGAATCAACTGATCACTCACAACATAAAAAGGGATAGATTGATACAACAAAAACATAAAAGAGGAAGAGGGAAAGGATGGAACCCATATAGGTAAGTGAAGATGTCATCAGCAGAAAAAGGACTATTTTATGTATAACACATTCTATATAAACCTCATGATAACCACAAAGCATAAATCTAGAGCAACCAAAGTGGCAGACAAAAACACAATGAAAAAAAAAAAACGGAGATACAGAGCAACCAGAAAAAAATAAGATAAAATGGCAGTACTAACTTTTTATTTATCAATAATCACCCTAAATGTAAATGGACTGAATTAAACAATTAAAAGGCATAGGGTGGCGGTATGGATTAAAAAACATGACCCAACTATATGCTGCCTCTAGGAGATTCACCTCAGCTCTAAAAATAAACATAGTCTCAAAGTGAAAGTGTGGAAGATGATACTCCAATCAAATGGCAGCCAAAAGAAAGTGGGTATAACCATACTCATATTAAATGAAATAGACTTCAAACCAAAAAAGGTAGAAAGAGACAAAGATGAATAGTATATAATGATAAATGGGACAATGTGTCATTGTCTAATAGTTACTAATATATACGCACCTAACAGAGTTACTAATATACACGCCACCTAACACAGAAGCACCAAACTATATAAAGCAATTATTAACAGACCTAAAAAGAGAAGTTGACAGTAGTACAATAACAACTGGGAATTTTAACACCCCTCTTACATCAATGGACAGATCACCCAGACAGAAAGTCAATAAGGAAATAGAGGCCTTAAATAAAATATTAGACTAGATGGATTTGATACACTGGTACAGAACATTCCATCCAAATGCAGCAGAATACATATTCTTCTCAAGGACACAGGGAACATTCTCAAGGAAAGAGCACATGTTGGGACACAAAACAAGTCTCAAATATCACACCTTTTGCACGAGCAAGAGCTTTCCTCCTACATAATCTAAAGTAGCTTCCATCCAACCTGATTCACTCACTTTCAATTTACCCTTCATTTTCTTCACTCACTTACAATTTTTGATGTGACTTATTTATTGTTATTACCTCTAGTAGAATCAAATGCCATTCTATTAAGAATAAAAATATCTCCTGCTGTCTTCACCTTTCTCCAGGCAGAAGAACTAAGTAAAACTTCACTTTGGGTTACAAAATCTGGATCATATCTAGGTATCAACCTAGTGATTCAAATTTAAATAATGAAAACATACAAGATGAATATCATTAATATGAAAACATACATGATTAATACAAGATTGAAATTAATTTTTTCATATACACTAAAGTAATTATTTAAAAAATTCTATGAAGTAGTAGGGAAATGTTTCTAGTTATTTTACAGATGAGAAAATTGAGGCTCTTGAAAAAAACAAAACAAAACAAAACAAAACTTGAAAATTTGATGCAGTCATCAAATTCACATAGCTATAGAAGTAGGACTGATACTTAAACCCAAGCCTTCTGATACTAAACTTGCATTCATTTCACTACCTTGTTATCATGTATACCATAAGAATTAACTTTTATATTTGCTTAGTTTTCAATGCATTTTCAAACATCAATTTGATAAGAGGTTAGATGTGATAGTAGATAATATACTAAATTAAGTTTTACATACATATAAAAGCATGGCTTTTAATCAGCTTGTTAAATTATCAAAGGATTCACTGCTTAAAAATGATAGAAATTTAAAGATGTTTATGTGTATAAGACATGATTTAAACTCCACTGAAACAAAATCTATAGTATAGAAATGACTAGTCCAATAACAAAACTACTCATGTAGTATTTAAGAATGAGAAAAACCTCATTCCAATTCTCACAATAATTTTCACATAACCATGAAAATGTAAGGGCCAAAATAATAAATATCTTAAGATGCTCAGGTACAAACCTATATCAAAGGGAGTTCAGAACCACAACCTGTTTGAGGAACTGTCTAAACAAATGTAAAACTAGTCTAAACAATGCACAGACTCAGTAATGTGGATGGATTTTTTCCCCAGTTACAAGTAATGCTGATGTTTTAAGGTTTGGTTTGTAATCTCCTAATGTTTATCTCCCTTAAAAGAACTTTCCATTTGATCAAAGATTGAAAGAAAACTAAAGCACACCTATGTCACACACACATGCCATGAGGAAACAATATTACAGGCAAAGCCTTGACCAACAACCATATGTTCAATAAACTTGCAGCAGGAAATCTGCAACATGGCTTCTTAAACTAAGACTTTCCTACCTGAATGTCAACAAACTCTGGGTGCTTCTGTTTCTATATTTTATTTTAAAAACAGCACACAAGGAGGTGGAGAGGTAGTATATCATATTTTGATCTGTTGTCAATTTCCTACTGCTGAAAATTAAACCAGACTGTAATTGAAAAGTGATTATTATCCTTGTATTTGATTACTTTGTGCAACGCTGATGTGTAGGCAGTGGTTGGTTAATTTTACAACTGTCCTTTGATACACAGGAAAGGGAAATTTGGATGCTGAGCAAGACAGTCAGAGG
Organism: Camelus bactrianus; assembly: GCF_048773025.1. NCBI lineage: Eukaryota > Metazoa > Chordata > Mammalia > Artiodactyla > Camelidae > Camelus > Camelus bactrianus. Next base: position 20,839,475 of record NC_133546.1, on the reverse strand, counting down.
GCTGGTGTCCCAGTTTAAAGTCAGACAAACGTTGGGTCAAACTATAAAAATAGAAAATGCCTTAGGACAGTAATGAAAGCATCCAACATTGTCTCTCAAGGTGACCAGAATCTCTCTAATTTACAAGATCCTATGAGGGAGGAATGATGCTAAAATGGATGAGGAATTTATCTCTAATGCTCATGACTCATTCAGTTTCTTTTTCAATTTCAAAGGGAACAACATCAGTTAACCTTTACTGGCAATACAAGGTTATCATTAATAAATAGCCAAAGTGTAATAAATTACTATAATTCATAATACAGGGATTGGAACAAAGTATTTTGAAGTTACTGGTAGAAATTATATTCATTCAAAATTATAGATAATATTGGAAGTTATATTTTTATCTTGATTTATCTTCCCAGACTCTATAAAGTACCCTCCTTTTTTACATTTTTTCTTGTTTATTTGTCCTCTAAATAATATTAATGCTATTAATATATCAACTTAGTCCACTACTGTAATATTTTTAAAAGATAATTCATGAACACAATAAGAAAAAATAATGAAGCTCAGAGATGCAGAGGGCTGTAAAGGGAGTGGCCTCCATCCTTATAACAAGAGAAACTGCAAGTTAAAGATATCTTCAAACTCACTAGAGACCTGAGGTCTCAGGACAACCAGATAATGATAAATATAAAGAAAGTTGCCTGAGGGAAGAACAGGTCCTGAACATTTGCTTAAATGAGGCAGCCGTCACTGGACTTCAAATAGGCCAGTAGGAAGATACAGCTGAACCTTGGGAATTAAGCACTGAATGTAAAGACCTTGGAGGCCAGACAGAAGAGAGTCTGCACTCGTGCAGGCCTTTTCCCCATGAACCCCACCTGGTACTCACAGGGACTCGAGGGAGCATCTTTAGAGAGCTTTTCTTGTGGTACTAGTTGAGAGAGCAGAAGAGCAATCAGTAACAATAACCCCAAACAGACCTGTCTCCCCTGTTTTGCCTGTGGACCACATACATTCATCTGCATGGGAAGAAAAACAAAAAGGCTACCGCCTCACTCCCGCCAAACTTCAGTTGTCACCTCCTCATTTCAGTGAGGCCATAGGATTCTGTTTGGGTTCCTTCTTCACATACCTAAGGTGAGAAATTTCCTCCAGGAGAAAAGTGGAGGACTCACAGGTTTACCTCACCTAGTTTCCTTCTCTCAGGGATCACAGTCCTCTGCTGCCTATTTTTGAATGTCTAAAAATGGCTTTCCATATATTTTTTCATCAAGTTTTTCACTGTTATGGTTGAAGTTATGCCTAGTCTTTGTTATCCTATCATAGCTGGAAACAAAACTCAACAATTTGCCTTTGTCAATAAACTGTTTAAAAATCTATTACAGAATAATTTCAGATTTGTAGAAGTGTTGCAAGAATATTACAGAGAATTTGCACATACCCCACACTTACTTTCCCCTACTGTTACCACTATTATGGTACATTTGTCACATCAGTGAACAGATCTTACTACATTCTTATTAATTAAAGTCCATACTCTATTCAGGTGTCATTAGTTTTTCCTAATGTCCTTTTTCTACCCCAGGATCCCATCTATGATACCACATTATATTTGTTCCTAGACTGTAATAGTTTCTCAGCCTTTCCTTATTTTTGATGACCTCGACAATTTGGTTTTGTTTCCTGCTTTCCTTGAACTCTGTTAAAAACTTCTGTATATTCATCAAATAAAGAGTATAATATGCCATTTTACCTATCAAATTAATGAAGCAGTTGAAAACTACAAAATGTAATTTCGATAATGCCCATATACTACCTATGCATAGCTTTCCTCTTTAGAGTAGCTTATATCTGTACTTTATATGCTCCAAACATACTTGAATTTCTTTATTGCATTATTTTCATTTTTACATCTTACTTCATAAGTATTTTCTAGAGAAAAAATAAAGCTTGCTACTCAGATATCAAAAAGAGGTGGCAGCCACTGTGGATGGAAAAAACAGGGAAAGCTGTGGAATGTGTTGTGCTCATTCAGTCACAAGAGTGACGATAAGCTTCAAAAAAATCTGATCAGGTCCAGTAAAAGGTTCTACTGCTGCCCCACTGCACAAGGTCGAGTCCAAACAGCCAAGTAGTAAACGCCATGCGTGAGACAAATGGCACTTTAATAACAAAAATGTCTTCTGTGATGGTTAATTTTGTGTGCCTACTTGGCTAGGCTATGATGCCCAGTTGTTTAGTCAAATACTAATCTAGAAGGTGTCGTGAAGATATTTTTTAAAATGTGATTAACATTTAGATTGGTGGGTGAGACTCACCCAATCAGTTGAAGGCCCTAAGAGAAAAGAGTGATGTCCCCGGAGAAAGAAATTCTGTTTCCAGACTCCCTCCAGACTCAAAACTGCAGCATCAGCTCTTGATGGAATTCTCAACCAGCAGCTCGCCTGCCCTGAAGATTTTGGATTTGCAAGGCCCCACAATCACGTGGACCAATTCTTTAAAATAAATCTCTCTCTTGTTTTATATATTTTATGTATGCATGTATGTGTGTGTGGGCATATATATATATATATATATGTATACATATATAATCTTTTATATATATGACCCTTGAACAACACTGATTTGAACTGCAGGGTCCTGTTACACATACACTTTTTTCAGTAGTAAATACTACAGTAGTACACAATCCCTAGTTAGTCGAATCCACAGATATGGAGAAAACAGAGATGTGGAGGGCCAACCACAAATTATATGCAAATTTTTGTATACATGGGTGTCAGCGCCCCTAATCTCGACATTATTCAAGAGTCAACTGTATCTAAAAAGCCTCCTATTGTTTTTGTTCTCTGAAGATCCCTGACTAAAGTACTATCTAATGAGATTAGTGGTGGGGCTACAAATGGAAACAGGGAATGGGGAGGAGTTATGCCAGGACAGAGAAGAAATGAGGAAACAGATCCCTTACGTACAAAAGTGTGAGCCTGTGCTCTCCAGGGACTATCTCGCTTCTGCTGCCCTGTGGCTCCTCTCACTTATTCCACTCAAGTTATGTGTAAACAGTAACTTATACAATCACATACCCTTATTTCTTTAGTTCTACTCGTCCTGAAATCCTGCTGGAATTCTAGCAACAGCAGACCTGGACCTAGCCTGTGTCCAGCTTCCTGTTGCCTTGGGCCAACCCTGAAGAAGGAATAAGGAATTACATACTGTCAACAACAACAACAAAAAACTAACAGAAAGAGAAAAATAAATATAAATTCAATCTAAGGTTAAAAAAAACAGGAAATAGGGCAAAGATAATCACTGTGATTGATAAAGCCTACAATCTGCATAAAAGCTAAAACTGTTGATTTTTCTCTTAATAGGCTTTGAACTTGCACATGGTGGCAGTGGCATTTTAAGCTCTTCAGGTATATTAATTTACTTTCCACTTAACTCTAAAAGTTAGGTGCTATTATAAAAACAATTTTCAGATTGACAAAAGGAAGGCAGAAAGAGATTAAGTCATTTTTTCAAAGTTCCAGAGATGGTAAGTACAAGGGCTGGGTTTCAACCAGTCTACATCCAGAAGCCATATTTTAAAATATGATGTAGTTCAGCTTCTTCACTGTTCCTTTATCTACCTTCAAATGTATGAAGAAAAAACATAAAAACTACATAGATAATTTGAGAGAAATGTTACACTTACATGATATTGTTATAAACTTCTCTCCTTTCCAGAAGAAATAAGAACCCTAAACAATGGAATATACTAGCTGAAGTATACCATCAACAAAATTGCATTTTCTAGCTCTTCTAACCAGCTAAAATCAGAGTACAAATACATTTAGGAATGAGAACAAGCATGTAATCCAAGTACAGAAAAAAATTATTGCATATGTTATATAATCTTATTGTTAGGCAGTTAGATAAGCAGGAGCACCAGGTAGGTAATGTGGAGGAGAGGCCTGATGGTCTGGAAGATGGCGATATGCCAGCCTTCAGCGTAAGGGGCTTTACTTCCTCTAAATGAGTGCCAGCAAGAAAACAGCTGGGACAGGATGGCCAAGACTATGCAGTAGTGACAAGGACCTAACTGGACATGACCCAATGCTCACTGTAACATAATGAGAATTGTGTTTTAGGCACTCCCCTCCCCACCACCCCGCCCCAGGTGTTTTCCTGTGTGCATCATGAGTAAGGACATGCGCAGAGGGGGAAAGGCATGACTAAGCACTCCAGGAACAAGAGCCATCAATCAAGTGACCACCCCTAAGCAAGGGTACAAGACAGAAGCAACAAAGAAAGCCAGGTCTGCTGTCCTCCCTTGGATCAGCCTGCCTTCTGCACTTGGAGGTGTACTTTCTCTTTGTTAATGAAATCTTTCACTACACAATGCTTTTGTCTCCCATTTGAATTCTTCTCTTTCAGACAAGACAAGAACCCAGGCCTTCCTCTTTTGGGATAACAATAACAAAACATCAAAATCTAGATAAAATAGCTGATTTTTAATAGAGTACATAACAGCATAAAGACACAAAATTTAGCTAATACAAACTGAACAATAATTGTGGAAGAAACTGTTCAAATTTAAAAACAAAATATTCCCAAAAGGTCTCAGGCTCACACCAAGTCTCAGGCTGTTTCAACTTTGCAGGTATTCATAATTCTATAGTGAATTAAACTTTTACGGAGCATAAAGAAAGAACAATTTCCTTCTGTAAAACTAGGATAATGAGATAACCTTGATATGAAAACCTCAAACTAGTGTTTAAGAGAAAATAACTGCAGATAAATCTTTCTTTTTAATATAAACCATAAATCCTGAATATAAAATACAGTAAAATTAATATTGAGATGCATTTATAGAATAATACACCATGATTAGTATATAATTATCTCACAAATATTAGACCATCTCAATAATATGAATCTATTAATAGTCTTTTCATACTAACAAATATGTAGAGTGGAAAACTTACAAAATTATATGTACGTATAAAAAGTAATCAAATTCAAAATTCAAATCTGATTTTTAAAAATAAACCCTCTTATTAAGAAAAACACAGAAAAATTGTTTTAAATGGAAAAATATATCAACTTCAAACAAACATCATATGTTCTGAAGTAGAAAGCAGAAATGCTATGATATCTCTACTATTTTTTTTATCACTGTCCTAAACTTTTTAGCCTAGTATCCTGTGATGAGAGAACCTAAGTAGTAAGAACTATAGGTACCTGTAAGTAGAAAGCAAACTTACAACTACTTACAGATATGACAGTGGCCTCTATAAAAGGGTCACCCATCCCATCGTCCTTGCACAAAATACCAACGTCCTTTGAAGAGCCAGTTTTCCTCCCAGACATAAGGAATGGATTTTGATTCACCTAAGTTTGTCCCAGTGATGCCATTCCCCTTGCTAGTGACAGATGTAGACTTGGGCAGGTAATACGGCTGGACAGTATTCAGAGTTCCTTATGTGTGTTCTCAGAGTGCTGCTAGTCCCTGGAGTTCACAGATGAGCAGTTCCTTTTAGCTTAGATGCAGACGGCTTCACCTTTCTCTGGTAGATTCACAGGACCAAAATCCTCGACACGTTGTGAACTGAACATCACCAGTCATAGGAATTTCACAGAATCACCTCTATAAATATCTCAAAAAGCAAATCTTGAAGGATACATGCCTTCCTCCACATAAACAGGTTATCCTTCTTTAGAGCCAATTCTCTATTTTATTACTCTTTCTTATCCGAAGAGTTTCTGTTTTCAGTGCCATGCAGCAATCCTGAGATTCACATAAAGTTGGTTGTGATGTCTTTCTTGCTCCGTTCCTGCCTTCTTTAAGGGGAAAGGAATTGTGATGTAATTTCCCACACACTCCTTACTTCCCCCATGCACAACCTTAAAACCATCATAAAATATCTACATTATCACTCATTTCTAAAATTCTGATTGGCTAAATCTTTCTTAGCCTTCTCCATGACATAATATATAAACTATTCAATTACATTATAAGTACTTCTTTCTATATTACTATTACTTACATAAAATAGATAATATGGAAAAACTATAGTTCCTGGCCCATTCCGCAAGGCAACCAGAGTCAGCTCTTCTATGTGTTTTTTGTGGGGAAGGGAAATCTTGTATTTGCATCCATATTTCTGAAGACTATACTTATAAAGTTTCTTCTTGATTTGAAAAGTTTATTTACCATGTATATCCTGCAGTGGAAAGTTAGTTTAACATTCTCAGAACTGGATCCTCTCCTGAAAGTCCCCCACCTCCAACCCAGAACATATACACATGTCCACTTCTCTCACTAGGATGCACTTTATCTCTGTTTTAGTCTGTGTCCTTCTCATTCTCCTCTGTTGGTTTAGTCTGCATATCTCATTTTAAATTATTTCTTCAATTTCTGATGATTCTTCCCTCTCTGTTCACAGAAATTAAATTGCTGACTGGAACCTGTGGGAGCCTTGTTTGTTGATGGACTTCCATAAAGAACCCTTCCATGGGGAGCTGGTCACTTCATTCACACACTTCCAAATGGGAGAATTTGTAAAACTTTTCTCTTGAGCCAGTTTCTCCACAAAATTCTTCATATTCTCCAATGTCTTGCCTACAGGGCAAAGCCTGGACCCAGCAGAGCAATGAAGCTGATGCTCTCAACATTCAGCCTCCAGAATTCCACTTAAACCCCTTTATTTTCAGTAAGGAGTCCTACAGCATGATGGAGGTGAAGGTGGCGGTGTGTGTGGTGCAAGTTTGCCTTTATATAAAGGATGATCAGAGACAGTCTCTCCATTGTCAATCATTTCACTATTTTTAACATAAATAATACTTAACATAGGATACAGGAGTGATGAAATGACTTACTGTAATGATAAAATAATTACAACAAAGGTGAAATATCTTCTAATGTTTAAGTCACTTTATCAATTATTCCTTAGGAAGAATAGTTAAGTAGCCTCCTTGTTAAATACCAAAGTACATAATTAAAATTCCTAGAAGAAACTTCTGTTAAGACAGCTCCCAAAATGAGTCATCCACCTTAAATAAGTTTGAAAATTGAGGAAATACCTACAGTCACTGTTAATTTCTGCAAACTACTAAACTCAGGCAAAACACACAGCCTTGCTAAGATTAGCGATTTAGTTACACTAAGTGTTAACTTAGTTTATTTCCTGAAGATATTAAAGCTTAAATCCTATATGTAGTTACTGAATATTAATTCATTACAGTGAAATGCATTTATCTTTTGAAGATTTTTAAAGTTATTGGAGCAGCAGTAACTAAATAAAAATTTGAATTTTTCCAACTCTTGTTTTTTTTTTTTTTTTTTTGATAGGAATAACAAGTTCATTATTTTCCAGTAAATGGAATAATCTGCTAATTAGCAGCACTTGTTATGTGATGAATATTCAATTACCAGAACAGAAAAGAGAAAAGATGCATCATACCTTAGTAAATTAATTCCTTTTTGTAGAGTGAATTTGCATCCACCTGGCAGAAAACATAAACAGTCTCTTAGTGAAAGCCTTGGGAGGCTTGCCAAAATGGAGAAATTAAGGAGTTGTTTAACCCTTTCACTCTTTGTCAGAATGATTGTCCTTCACAGATGTCTTCTTTATAATTCCATTGAAATTAATCACATCTGTCTAAAATGAGTATATTTTACTAGGCTAAGAACATTAATTAAGTATATTTCCTGTCATATTCTAAGATTCCTACATCTCATGTAAAGGAAAACTGTAAAGAAACTGTAAAAACTACATAATGGAGCACATACAAGACTAGGTGATATTTAACATGCAATCGTAATGATTTTTTAAATATGTTATGGAACCTATTACTACCCAGGGCATTTTTAATCAGTTGTCAATTTCAGTTTTTCTCCCAACTGCAACCTCTGCTTTCTCTTCTTTGGTATTTACTTTTTCTCCACAATGACTGATCTCTCCCTCAAATTCTGGAGTCTGAAAACTGAGATGTCCATCTCCTGATGATTTACCAAGACATCTGTGGAAAGTATGCTATTTCAGGGAGTTCTCAACTTTACCGTTGTTAGCAGGAGGAAAGATCAGTGGCCCAAGACAGAATGAGGACCATATCTAGGTTTTGTAGACATTACCATCTTTCACAGTATTCTGTAGAAAGTAAAGCAATTATGCCTCTACATCAGTCATTGTTAAAACTCAGCATCAAAGGAGGGGCTTGCTTGGCTGTGTTGAAAACAGAAAGAGTAATTTCTAAACCAGTTAAATGTATTAATGTGAAAAACGGCTGAATGATGCACTAATAAAAGCACAAGTTGGGAGTCAGGAAATAGGATTTTTGCCTCAGTTCAAATGCTAAGTTTTTAATTGTAGGCAAACTACAGTACTCAGGGGCTTATTACTTACTTGCAAGATGTGGACATTCCATTTAGAGATTCTAAGGATATTTGCAGATCTAATGTTCTAGAATTGTGTGTTTCCTGAATAAGGAATTCAAGGCTCAATTTACATCCATCACAGATCATAAAATGAAGTGGTATCATTTAGATTGTTATTTTGATTTTCCTGAGTTGTCTGATCTGTAATCATGAAACAGTACTGCAGCTACTGAATCATACTGGCAACAGCTCATAAAACCTTTCTTTTTATAATGAGCTCTCTCCATTGCAGTGAAATTTGAAAATAGAAATCTAACTGTATCCAATTCTCATACTGAATTTCATGAGAAAATTTGATCTCATGATACAAGTGAAAATCAGGAGTATTTAATTAGTTCCTATTTTCATTAACTAATGATCCAATTTAAGATTGATTAAGGTAGAGTGCTGCTTACTATTAGATAAATGTAATACAACATTATTTAGAAATGACTGCTCATTCCTGTTTTACTAAAATATAATTGATTATGGGTGGCTTTCCAATATGTCTAAAATTATGAATGTGTTTTTATTGCCTATCACTTATTTTCCTAATTACTTGTGTTTTTATGATGAACTTATTGGAGAGGAATCATGGCAGTGCATGTGAGGAAAGATACAGACAAAGTGGATTTTAAATTTATGAGCTGTGTGTGTGTGTGTGTGTGTATGCAGGCGTGTATGTAGGCACTAAAGAAAGGGCATGTGAGGACTTAACGAGAAGACAGGAAGAGGGCTCTCACCAGACACTGAACCTGCCATCACATTGATCTTGGACTTCCTCATCTCCATAACTGTGAGAAATAAGAGTCTCTTTTTAAGCTACCAGGTCACATTTTGTTACAGCAGCCCAAGCTAACATAGGGGCCCTGCAAATAAAATCTCCTGTAAGTTTCTCTACCTCTAATAGTAGAAGTCAGAAAACCAGGGCCATGGGGCTGAGAGCAAAACAGAATCAGTGATGAGAAATATGGCAGTTGGAGTGTTGCATTATGAGAAACAGGGTAGCCTGTTTGTCTCATGAAAAAAGTAATGAATAAAATGGTGACATGGAAATACTCCTAGGACAAGCTCTATCTTCTGAACCATTTTTCCAAGGGTCAGTGTCTCCTGCACCTTTCTATTACTGCATGTTCTACGTGGTTTGGTATTGACCCAGCTTTGCATATCTCTTCCCAACTAGAACACATACTCCTTGGATTCATGGGTATTTTTTATACATTTTTTTTAATCTCCAGGGCAATTTATAGCACATCATAAACATTCCATACATATTTGATTAATGCAAAGTTCAAGTAAGGAAACAGAAAGGCCCTGAATCGCTTGCCTGTATTTCTCATTGGAGTGTATAAGTTAAAACATCATTTTGATTTCATTACTCTTTATAATTAATCATGCCTTCTGGAATAGTTACTGGTTTTAGAAATTAAAGTTTTGTAGTTCAGACTGACCACAGAAAAATATCTAGAAAATCCAGGTTCTCTTTTCCTTTCAGTAGAATGAACCATATCTTCAACTGCACATGTGCACATATAGAATTTACAAGGAAATCACATGAGTCAGAGAAATAATGCACTTGTATGCCAATCACTTTATCATATTTTATAAAATGATCTCTTGTTTAATTTTGTCTTACTACTGAAGGTCCAGAATCTTCCTCTTCCTAGAAGTAGAATGAGTATGTAAATGACAGTAGTTATAAAGAACTGTGAGATCCTCAGAGAAAGACACTAAGTCAAAATTCTACTATTCTCAGTTAAACATGTATAATATTTGAAATACACCATTTTTCAACTTGAGGAAAATAGATAACCTCTAAACCTATAATGATTATTTTATCTAATTATCTCTTAATGCCACAGTATCCCAAATAATTAATATTCATTATTCAATTCACAAAACTCTGTTTTACGTTTTTAATCCTCACATCGGAAAGCAGAGAATGAAGTGGGATCTTCCCCTCCCAGCTTCATTAGCATTGTAATTTCTTGCCAAGAGAAAGAATCAACCTGATGCACTTGAATTCAACTTCAAGTTAAAGTGTACACTAATCCAGTTAAAGCCTCTCTACAAATTTGACACAAATTAAGGAAGTTTCCAAATGTTTTTCAAATATATATCAAGTGATGTAAGAGATCTAGCTACATGTCTTTCTCACAGCACCACTGAGTGCATTGTCACTAGCCTGGAAGAAGGTTTTACAAAATTAAATATAAATACAACACTTCAGCTGGTGAATAACTTGTAGCCTGTGTTTTATAAAATTACTTTCTGACTACCAGATTGTTAATATTCACCTGCTTTTCAATTCCAAGCAAGATGACCCTTTTTGTAGCTTCAAAAAAGAAACACAAAAGGTTAGTGAAGCGTTTATTTGTTTAAATCATATTCAGGAATGGAAAGTGTTTATTAGACTGGATGAAGTAATTTTCTAATAGTCCTATGTAAATAAAAGGAGTATCAGGAACTGAATACTATACACACATCACAGCAATTGCATGCCATGATAGGTATGATATATGATTCTTGGCAAATACATTAAATGAAAAAAGATGCTCTAACATTAAGGAACCTGGCAGGCAGTTATGAATTTAGGTTTAAATTTTTGCAGGAAACGTGAAAACAGAACAGCACATTTCCTTCCCTAATTGAGGCCTTCCTAATGCCCTGTATCAGAAATGATCTAGATAAAATCAGAAGTACTTGCAATCACCTGCAGTGAGATGACATTGGTTCATGAAAGGCATGCTAAAAATGTAAACCTATTGAAAGGAAAGAATAGATGTATCTCTCTAACTCGTACAGTTTTATATTGTCTATCATGGAAACTACTAGATTTCCGTTTGAAGAAACTCTCAGAAGGAAGCACTCTCCCTCTAACTATATTAATACCTGGGTATTCCTCAAGATATTATTTATCACTTGCCTATATATAAAAACACAGTGAAATGAAATTAAGTTTCATTTCAGGATAAAAAAATGCTTGAAAAAAATTGCAACCATGGCAAACAAACATTACAGTTTCTAAAAAGCAACACTATCTACCTCAAGGTACCTCGACTTCCTACCTTCTGGTAATTGCTGGCTATCTTTGGCATTCCTTAGTTTCCAATTTCTGCCTCCATTTCCCCATAGTTGTCTGTGTATCTGTGTGTCTCCAAATCACGCTCTCCTCATTAGAACACCAGTCATTGGATTTAAGGCCCACCCAGTTATCAAATATGACTTCATCTTAGGTTGATTACATCTGCAAAGACCCTGTTTTCAAATAAGGTCACATTCACAGATAAGGGAGGGTTAGGACTATAACATATATTTTGGGGGGACACAAATCAACCCACAATAGGGACACTCAAAGGCAACTACACTAAGCCATTCATTATTATGACATAGACAAACACCAAGTAACTCTGCTTACAAACTTCTGTTGACATTAGAAACTCACAATTTATGAAGTTATCAGTTTTATCAGTGGACAGCTCAGAATTACAGCAAACAAACAAACAATGACTTCCTTGTAGCCTACGTCCATTGGCTTTGTTTCCCTAGTTCTATTCTGGAGACCATATAGAAGAGTGAACTGTCTTGTCAATATTATAGACCATTAAATGACTAAAGACAATTTATTCTTCCCTAAGACTTTCTCCAGAATACACATTCCTATTTTACTTGCCTTTTTTTAGTATGTCACAAAGAGACTGAAAACCATAACATGTTTCTCTCAAAAAAACTGATTTAGCTCCAATTGTCCTACTTAAAAAGAATGTCTTCTACTGCCTACTTTCATATAGAGATCACCCAATCATGACGGCTTTGATGTCAGACAGATGTGGTTGTGAATCCCAATGCCACTAAGCAATTGCATTACCATTAAAATTAAATAATTTCTCTAAGCCTTAATGTCTTCCTTGGCAAAATCAGAATGTAACACTTGCATAAAGAGTTAATTAAAGTAATAATTAGATAATAGATAATTAGCACAGTGTTTGGTACACTTAGTAACTGGTAGCTTGTAATAATATAATTTTGATTGGTCTGGCTACACAGAAATCTAATCTAACACATCAGAACCTATATCATATTTAGCATGGCCCACAGCTCTTAGTGTTAATTCATGTCCTGACAGCTACCTACAGTTAATATGGATTTGTATACTGTTTTGCGTACGCAGCTTTTCTTATCTTGCTGACTATCTGGGTGTAGGAACAGAACTGTTCTGATCACACCCTGAGTTGCTCTGGAAAGTTAGCTTAGAAACTTGTTTTTTCACAATTGGTAAATGGGTAAATGGTAATGCAACGCTTACCCTCACCACTGATTACCACTCTCACTTCTCAAAGAGCAATTCTCTGAAGAACCTGTGAGACTCTTTTTTTTTTTCTAAAGAAATAGCTTCTCTTATGTGACCTTGAGTCTGTTTGTGGGCCTTAGTTTTCCATTCTGCATCTATCTACAATCAATCCGGGACAAATGATGTGGAGACTTCTAGCTGACAAGTGATACCCATTTTCCCATTTTCACTTAAAAACTAAAAATTTTATTTAGAAAAGTGACATAGCCAACTGAAATACTACTTCTATTACTAATACTGTTTTTTTCAGCTACAATAATCTATTTGATTAAATTCTGGTAATTGAGATGTAAGTAGAAGTGTTTTTAGGACTTCCAAGAAGACTGTTTAATGAGACCTGACTCTGAGAAACAGCCTGAGAATGCAGCCATGATGCTGAGAGCTCTAGCAGAGCTCTCAGATTATGACGTGGCCTTGATAACAGACATCAAGGTTTCACAGAATAGTAGGATGAAGCTGGGTCTGTAATATACACAAAGACCCTGGTCCAGAAATGGGATTCCCTTGGGAGAAAACTGTACTTGTAGTTTATAAAACCACTGCTATTTTGTGTTGTCTGCTATATGTAAATCAACCTAATTCAGTTCTTGTCCTAAATATAACTGAGAATGGACTTCAAATAGACACCTGCATTGCTGAAAAAGAGGAATTCTTGGCCTCTGAGTCATTGATTCAACTGTCTTATGTTATGAGTTGAATTATAAGCCATCAAAATTAATGTTTTGCAGTCCTGGCCCTCATTACCTCAAATGTTACCTTATTTGAAGATATATAGCCTTTAATTAGGTAATAAGTTGAAAATGAGGTATTAAGGTGGGCTCTAATCCAATATGACTGGTGTCCTTATAAAAAAGGGGACATCTGGAGATAGACGTGCATAGAGAGAATATGAAAAAACTCAGGAAAGGGACCAGTCATCTACAAGCCAATGAAAAAGGCCTGGAACAGATCCTTCCTTCACAGCCCTGAGAAGGAACTAACCCTGATGACACCTTGATTTCAGACTGCTAACCTCCAGAACTGTGAAGCAGTACACCTCTGTTTTTAACATCTCCCAGTTTGTGACACCATGTTAAGGCAAGCTGTAGCATATTAACAGGTTGGAAATTCAGGAAGATTTGTCTTTTGCACTTCATCTCATAATCGTCAGCCTCTTCTCTTAGGCATTTCAGTTTACTTATTTCTTTTAATAACATTTACCTTACCACGTTATGACCTTGGCCCAAAACTCTTTTCCTAGGTTTAGCACTCTTCTCTGGGCCAAGAATTGTGTGCAGTATGTAGGCCCACTGGATCACTAGACCCGATAACTAAATGTCTTGATGAGTAATTGTTTCATTTAGCCCAATACTTAGAACACAGTAATTTTCAATAGATTCTTGATAGGTTGACATTTTAAAAGCATATTTTAGAAATCAATCAAATGGTTTAGAGTCACTGTTACTATTACAAATGTCATGCTTTATTATTTTTAAACTAAGAGAAGTACCATTGTTTCATTATAAATTTTATAATATATAATTTCATATTATAACCTTAAGTTTTTAAATGCTAGTATAACTTACAGCATATTATTAAACCTAATAATAGATTGGCATTCCTCCTTAAAGTGTCCAGTCTCAAGATGTTGACTATCACATACTGAATGCTATAAAAATGTCTCCAGAAAAAATAAAGAACAATAATTTCCATAATGTTGCACCCACTTTCAAGGAACTTATGGATACTTCAAAGACCACCAATGAATACACTTGCTTGTATAATAATGTGTTATTTGCCATTTGAATATAGGATATTTGCTTTACACATTTTTTTTTAATTTCATTCACTTCATGCAGGACTTATATTCAATCAGTGCCTGCAGATATAGCTGGCATCATTCTGATTGACTGCTACGGATTATGCCTTAATGGTAGTTAAATATTTTTAATCAACACTTAATTTCATGTAGGTGATTATAGGTCCATTTACTGCTTACTAATTAATTATTAGCATTAATTAAAATAAACCTTGTGTTTATTAGTTTGCTAGGGCTGCCATAGCAAAGTACCATAGACTGAGTGACTTGAACAATAGAAACTTATTTTCTCACAATTCTGGAGGCTAGACGTCTAAGAACAGGGTGTTGGCAGGGTTTATTCCCTCTGAGGTGTCTCTCGGTGGTTTGTAGATTGCCATCTTCTCCCCTTATCTTCATGTGGCCTACCTTCTGTGTGTATCTGTGTCCTAATTTCCTCTTCTTATAAGGACATCAGTCATAATGGATTAAAGCCTCCACTAATGACCTCATTTTAACTTAATGACCACTTGAAAGACCTTATCTCCAAACACAGTCACCTTTTAAATACTAGGGCTTGGGAACTCAACATGTGAACTTTTGGGGGACACAATTCAGCTCATAACACCTTCCTTTCCTGTTAAATTCATCATTTAATTGTGTTGCTTCCCTAATAGGACTAGTAGGTCAATATGCAGCCAGCAATAATGTGGTTAGTGTAACAGGTTATCCATTCTATTGTAAACAATTAAATTACTATCCAAAAATATATTAAATAACTGTTTTCAGTATAGGACTGAGAAGGATAACAAACTTGGTGAGCCTTGCAATCACCTTGGCTTTTTGCCTGGAGACTCCTTCCAGACTGTAGAGCAAGAAGCAGTAACTAAAGCAGAGCAGAGCAGTGTTACCAACCAGAGGAGATGAAACTCAGGTCTCAGGAGGGCTGCAATGGCTTTCACGTTGACGCAGAGTGTAAGACCAGAAAGCTACACAGATGAAGCGTTCCATAAACTTGCATAGTATTCTTTTGTTTGTTTGTTTGTTTGTTTGTTTGAGCAGAGAAAGGTTTCTGGCAAGGCCAAGCAATGAGAATGGGCAGCTCATGCTCAAAAGCCTGGGACCTGCATAGTATTCCTTTGAATCTTTGTTGAATATAAAATAGCACACAGGCAGATGGAGACTCCATGAAGCTGATCAAAGAATAACTACTAGATCGAAAACAACTACAAAGGCACTAACTGTGAACTGAACAGGGTTAGCTATTAGATACTCAAATTCTAATCAGGCATAGTAGACACAGTTCAGTCGCCAGAGCATCCAGTAGAGACCCCAGAAATCCCACACTTTAGTATTAAACCACTTCTTACAGTTAATCCAGATGTGCCCTAACTCATCTTATAACGACATTAAACTACTCTTATTAAAATTCAGCTATTTTTATAACTAAACTAGATATGCTCTAACAAAGCTTAAACTGGCAACTAAACCAAATACTGATATACTTCAAAGGAAGACAACAAAACCCAGACTCTTATAACTCTCACAATAATACCAATTAAAAATCACCGTACTTATACACAGAGGCAGGAAAACGTGATTTATGACCAGAAGACAACTTAGTCAACATAAGAAGCAGAAATGACAGAGATGATGTAATCAGTAGTCAAAAACTTTAAAAGAGTTATTGTATGTTCGAGTGCGTAGAGAAAAGCATAAAGTCAAGGAGGAGAGATTAAAACCATAAAAAAGAATCCAATAAAAATTCTAGAGCTGAAAAAACACAATATCTGATATATGTACACTAAACTAGGTGTTATCAAACTCTTCCTGTAAAGGGCCAGACTGCAAATATGTTAGGCTTTATGAGCCAGTCTTTGTAAGAACTACTCAACTCCGCCATTGCAGCACTTAAGCAAAATCCACAGACAATATACAAAGGAGTGTGGTTAAGTTCCAGTAAACCTCTATTTACAAAAGCAGGTAGCTAACTGGATTTGCCCTAAGGTCCTTATTTGCCAACTCCTGCTCTAAACCATCCAATCCCAGGGTACTCTGTGGAAGAATTTTTCTTCAGGTGATGAAAGCTGGGCTTCATATAGTTAAACATCTGGCCCAGTTACAACACTTGAACTGTCCCAGACTTTGAGGATTTGATGAAGAACATTTGACCTAGACTTCTTCTAGCAAAATTTCAGGAGTTCATGACATATCAGTGTGTCTGCTGCCAAAATCAGAAAAACAATCAAATAAATTAAAAATAAAACCTCATAAATTAATATCATGAACTGTTTAGATGAACTAAAAATTCCAGAGAGAGAAGAATGCTTCCAAGAAGAGTTATGTGGAAATAAATGAAGGCAAACCAAATGACAACAGAGGTTATTTATTCAGAGTCAGCTATAGGAAGTGAATCACAGCCACCATCATAGCATTTGGCAGAGCCGCAAAGGCAGGCAGCAGAGTGGAAAAGGTTTATTGGGGGGAAAGGGGGGAAGATTCTGGTATGCTTTCATTGGAAGCTGTTAGCAAAGGGAAGCTGGAGGTAGGCTAACTAGACGTGGGGCATTTTATGATTGTTTTGGGGAGCATATTTGGCTTTCTCCAGTTGGCTCTGAGTCATAACTAAAGGCAAAAATTAGGGAAGTTAGTGGTCACTGCCCAAGTTCTGACTGGTCTGGGCTAACTGCTGCAGAGACTTGGATTTGACTTTCTGGACTGTTTGCTGTAGATTTTGTAGGTCAGATGTCTGGTCTTACTATTGTCCATTTTGTGTGTTCATCACTCAGGTGAAACTATCTCCAAACATTTCACTCCTGAGGGCATTTGCAGAGCCTGGACACTAGCTGGAGATTGGGGTAAACTTAGGCTAAGAGTCCTTGGGAAAGAGAAATCAACTTTTTTTTTTTTTTTTGGCACCTATGCACAATGGAGTAACATTAAACCGTGGCCATGCTTCTCCATGAGATCACTGCTCTCTGGCTATCGTGTGGACAATCTGAGGGGCTGAAGAGTAAATGTGAAAGTTTCTAAAGGACAGAATAAAATCTCTGGCAGTATTGTCTGGTTTAGGAAATAAAGACCAGTTGGAAAAAGAGACAGCCTTCAGCACAGGAGTACTGTTCTCTGCCTCGGGCATTTGCCCATTTATGACACTGTATGGGGCAGGAAGCTGAAGAGCTGGGCAGGAAATGTCTAAACTCTAGCAAATTTTCAGAGTTGGAAAGGCAGAATACTAGGAAGCTCACAATCCAATAATTTAGAAAATTTAGAAAGCCACAGCTGTAAATAAAAGTGAAACAAAAGAAGACTAAAGTTTTCTCAAAGCTGTAATCCAGCCCTGGATCAAGACAAATCTCTGAATGGACTGAGACAATAAATAATTCCCTTACCTCAGTTGTTTTACAGTGTAAAAAAGAGAAAAATTGAGAGATAAAAATATGTGTCTATGAAATCCTGTTTTTGACAAAAAGCTTAGATATACCATAAATATCTATAAACTTGCAAACTGGTAAATATACTGTAACTATAGAAACTAATAATCAAGAGATCAAAGAGACAGTAGAAATAAACCCAGAAAGGATCTAGATATCTACTTATATAAATTACATATATTACATATATTTGAGTTACAAATCAAATATTTTAAAATATGTTTTAAGACATTTAGATCTTTAAAGAAATTTGATACATTAAAAATTATATGTAAGAATATACAAACAACTAACTAAATCTAAAGCTGGAAAGTAAAAATGCTGATTAACCTATCACACAGTAAGGCAGAGTGAACACATATGGAAATAAAAATCACTGTTTTCCTATAAGAGAAAAATAGGCTACTAGAACTAAATAGATATTCTACAGAAGGATTCACATACAGTAGAGAGATATATGGTACCATATATATCTATGGTAAAATGAAATACAGCACTCAGACACTGAAGTATGCAGCTCACCATATGGGAAAAAGGGAAAACCCCTTCTTTAAGTAAACCCCCAGGAAAGGAGTGCCAAAGAAATTAAAGGAAATATGCCAAGATAAAATTTAAAAAGTTATAAAAGCAAATGAAGGAGCCTATATTTGTGCAAAAGAGTAAGGGTAATAGCTAAGAAATACTACAAAAACTTTCAAAAAACAAACTATAAAACAAGACAAAAATGATTGTGTGATACATCAAAAATTAACAATTTCTCTACAATGAAGGACACCAGAACCAAAATTAACATACATGGGAGACTGGGAAAACGTTTTTGTTTGGTCTAAATCAGAAAGGGAATATTTAGAATATAAAAGGAGCCTCTGCAAATCATCAATAAAAATTCTGCAACCCAGATAGCAAAATGAGAAAGAAAGAAATCTGCAGAAATGGAAGAAAATATTCGAGAGAAGTTTAAAAAATGAGTAAAACAGAAACTAGAGATACAGCAGGTAGGAGCAAAAATTGTTCTTTGAAAAGGAAACTGATAATGTACAGAAAACTCTGGAAAATTAAGAAAGTGTAACAGAAAGCACAGTGACAATATTCAAAACTTTAAAATAATACATTGCTAATGCTACACATATTAAAAGTTATCAAAGGCCTTGAACAGTGTTGCCAAATTATTTCACACTGAGATTAAATGAATTCCATGAAATATAAAATTTCTCAAAGTTGAATCTAGAAGAAAATCCTGAATAGTCCTACAAGAACATACAAAAATAAATATATGTTTTGAAAAAGCTTTTGATACAAATCAATAGCAATTTTAGATGGTTTTACTTGCAAATTTTATTAAACCCTAAAGAAACAATTAATTCTATTCTTCTTAATTTTTTTCCAGAGAATTAAAAAAAAAGGAATAGTCATCAACTAATTTTCTAAGGTCAATATAACATTACTACTAAAATTTGCTAGGTTAGTATGAGAAAAAAATATTTACTACCCCATCCTATTCATAAACAAGAATATAAAATCCTAAACAATGTTTATTAACCAAACCCAGGAATATATAAAAAATGTAACTTACCATAATCAAGGGAAGTTTACCCCAGAAATGCAAAACTGACTAAATATTATAAACAGTTAATATAATTCACCTTATTGGAGGAAAATAGTCATATATTCATTTCAATACAGGCAGAAAGTGAATATTCCAAAAAGTACAACATAAGCTTATGGTAAAATTCTTAGCTAACTATGAACAGAAAGACATTTTCTTAAAATATTAAAAGAT
The DNA here is from genome assembly GCF_048773025.1 of Camelus bactrianus. Classification (NCBI taxonomy): domain Eukaryota; kingdom Metazoa; phylum Chordata; class Mammalia; order Artiodactyla; family Camelidae; genus Camelus; species Camelus bactrianus. The sequence continues at coordinate 20,819,744 of NC_133546.1, read as the reverse complement.
ATTTACGAACAAATTACATCAGCTATTGTACAATAATGAAATGTTACAATGATTTCTGTCAAGATCAAGAACAAAAGCAAAGTAGTTTACTATCACCACTATAGCTTAAGTTATTTTTATGGGGCATACAAATGTCTATCTAGAAAACTCAAAAGAAACTATAGCTAACATAAAATTCAGTAAGTTTATTAAGATTGCAGATATTATACTGTTATAACAATCAATTACATTTTTACAAACAGCAGTAATATAAACTATAATTTCATAGCATGTACCATTAATAGGATTTAAACTATAAAATGGTCAGGAATAAATCCAACAAAAGTTGTTACAGAACTTAAAATAAAAAGTTTATAGCATTATATTGAAAGATGTAAAGGTAACTAAATAAATGTAGAAATGGCTCATAATGATGCAAATCTTTACTGACTAAGGCTATGGAATAAATGTAATTCTAATGGAAATCTCAAAAGATATTCTGTGGAAATTTACAAGCTGAGTCTAAGTTGTACTGGAAATAGCACAACCTGAAGAACAGGGTAGCCTTACTGACAACTGGAACACGATAGGACCTCCCAAAACATGTATGCACACACACAGACACACATGGACACACACAGTTGAAATGGCAAGAAAACAAATTTAATTTACTTTCTTGCCATATATAAAAAATTAGAGATAGTTTAAAATAAATAGTTCAAAATAAAAGTAAAAGGCAAAGCTATAGCATCTTTAGGGGTCAGTATAGGAGAAAGTCTCACAAGGTAGAAAGGAATTTTTTAACCAGTATAGAGAAATTATTAAACATAAAGGAAAATATGAATAAAACAAGTACATTCAAATAAAGTATTTTTGTTCATTACATTTTACTAGAGAAATTGGAAAGGTAGGTTGTAACTTGACGTTTGTATAAATCTGGACTTTACAGTCCTTTGGAAATGGCAATTCTGAATCTCCAAGGATCATTTAAAAATATTGTGCGCTTTTAAGCAAATTCAAGTCTTTTTCCCAAACTGGATTTACAGCTTTTTCCCCTTCATAATAAGACTTTGTATTTATCACCATTAAAAGTCTGAATTTTAAACAGATTCTTGGACTGGTGTCTCATGCCCATCACCCTGCTCAATCTTAGCACCTGTCTCATCCCTACTAGCTTTTCAGCACTACCTCCTTTACCACGATGCTCCATTAGTTTTCCCAATTCAAACGTGGGCTTCTATAGCATGTTTACTTTTCTAAAAGACATCACAGAGAAGATAAATAGACTGGCAAGCCTTTTCTATATCTTTTCCAATATTGTCTGCACTCAATTTACTGATCATGTCTTTCAAGTTACCTGTCTACAACTTTTGGGTCCTGATTTCCATCACCTTCTTCTGGATTTTGGGGACCTGCGGTCCTGAGTTTAAGAGGTCTTCTGTTATGTTTTCTCAGTAAAACCAACACAGACTAGACAAGTCAGATAACCATCAGCAGAATTGATCTCAATATGAGCTTCAATCATAGTCTGCCCTTTTTAGACCATAAGAGCACATTTTGTCACTGGTAAGATTCATGTCATAGAAGCTGGACAGGCAGATTTTGCCCAGAACATCCTCAGTAATTAGCTGGAATTTTCTAGGTGCAGCTTCATCATTCTGAAGATCAGCAAGGTTCACTTCAACAACATTACCCTTGAGGTCATCAGATGCAATCTTGGTTCCTTGAGACTAGTGTTTTTCCAACATTACTTACACTGAACATAGTTAATTACTGCTTTCACGTCATACCAATATGTCTTAGAAAATGGCCCAACTGCATTTTTCTTGGCCCCCTTTTTGCTTCCGTTTGTAAAATGTTTGTTCTTGCCAACAACCATGGTGCTGCTCTGAGAGCCAAAGGCTTATACTCATTTTATTTTGCAATTGATACAGGCAACACAAAGTTCCTCCAGGCCAATCTGTAACCTCCGGAAAAGGAAACTACCTAGATTTTTTTTTAGAGCCCTTGTATTCAATAGGTAAAGAACCATCATTCCATCATTTCTCTGTAACTTCCAAAAACAATTTTTTTAATCAAAAGCAATTTAGAACACAAAAAATACTTGTATTGAGGAAATGATAAAGATTACGGCAACATGCTGCTGTGGTCTGAATGTTTTGTGTCCCCATCAAAATTTGTATGCTGAACTCTTGATATACATTATGATGGTACTAGGTAGTGAGGCCTTTGTGAATTGAAATAAAGGAAATAAAGCCCTCATGAATGGGATTGGTGCTTTTGTAAAAGAGATCCCACAGAGTTAAATTAGCTCACCCTTTCTGACCTGGAGGAAGGTCTTCAGCCAACTGTGCTGGCACCCTAATCTCAGACTTTCAGCCTTCAAAACTGTGAGAAAGAATTTATGTGGCATTTTGTTATAGCAGCCTGAACTAAGACATGTGGCTTATTTAAGATTTTATGTTATTTGAAAGGTTCCAAGATGATTTTTCAATATAGATTTGTGGGTATTTATTTCCACCCTCCTAATACCAAATAAAAAACAATCTGGTTCTTTAAACTAAAATCATAATTGTTATATTTTTCTAGTTTCACTAGCTTAATATGTTACTTTACAGTCTTCAATTTTGCCTCGTCCAATTATTAGCATAAGGATTTTTAAGCATATAAATATCCTATGAAGTGTAAGAATAATTTAAATAGTGAAATGTTATCACTTATTTTATAGTTATTATTGCCAGTCATTCTAATACAATAATAATGTCTAATAAATTGGCCACAACTTGGAAACTGTCCTGAATGAATCAATATAATCGGTCAGCTTCTTGGTTGTCATAGAAACTGATTATAGCAAGTATATTTAATGCAACACACATTTTATGCATAAATGATTAACCTACTAAAGTTTAAAAATGAGCCTAATCAAAACCATGTTTACTACAACTTTCATCATCACTCTGTATTTTACCTGAGATATATTTCTTTTTGAATTTGAACCTATATATATATTTGAACCTGAGATATATTTCTTTTTGAATTTGAACCTATATATATATATAATATTGGAATGAGATAAAGAATGTATTTTAGAGATAATAACTTGAAATAACTAAGCAGAGTTTTCTTTGCAAATATTCATGATCCAGTCAAGGAAATATTTTGTCATTCAAAGGTTTCATCCATAAACCATTAGAGCAAAATTATATGAGTCATTATTTTACATAAAGTGCATTTTATAAATTCCTTCTTTTCTTGTGCTTGAATAAATACAGCAATGAAACATAAAAATATTATAATCCAAAGCAAGGAGCTTCCTTATCTCAATACTGACTATTCCTAAATCTACTGTAAAAGTAAGGTATTTTACATTAAAAAAAAATTGTTTCTCATTCAGAAGAACTGGAAGAAGTATGAGTACACTAAGAATGCCCAATATATGTATATGTGTATATATAGAGAGAACAGTAGTATAAACATGTACCCATCACTCAACTTCAATGAATAAAAATACATGACCAATTTTGTTCTATCTTCATCCCCAGTAGTTAACCCTACCTCACATTGTTTAGGGAGCTAAACCAAGATGTTATTTCATTCCTCCTTACATATTTTATATGTATCTCTAAAAAAAAGCAGTCTTTCAAAAACATGATTATATCATCAACTATCATAAAAAGTTAGTTCCTTATTATCACTAACTATCCAATGAGTTTTCTGATTTTTCCAGTTGTCTCACAGAAGTTTTCCAGAAGATATTTTGGAATCAGTATCCAAATAAGTTCTATGCAATAGAATTAAGCAGTGTGTCTCTTAGATTTCTCTTTATGTATTTACCTTTTCCTCCTTTTAATTTTTTCCCTCCCTCTGTGAATTTGTTGAAAAAAGATAAGGGAAGTTATTTGTCCTTTATCGTTTCACACAGTCAAAATTTTCCTGACTGCCTCTATGGTGTCTTTTAACATGTTTATCTGTCTTACCCTTTGTGAATCAATAGTCAGGTCTAGATTCAGTTTTGAATTTTAGAAAGAAGTCAACATAATAGATGTTGTGTACTTGGGTCAGGAGGCCATAATGACCGGTTATCTTGATTTTATTCTAGGAGAAGTCACTGATGATAATTACCTCTATACATTAAGGACTTTGAGGTTGTAAAATGGCAATATACTAATTCTAATATTCTTATTCATTTGTTGGTTGAGATATTTCTATGAAAGAAATTCCCTCATGAACTCTATCATTACCATAAAATACAGTGTAAATAGGAGAAAGGGAATAAATGCTTGATTTATCTTTTAACAGCTTTTAGAATAATAAATTATTTTCCTAGCATCTTCCAAGAAAGTCCATAAGACTGTGTGTTTGTGTGTATTATATACTAATATTTAATATTTAAACCATAGCCATTATTTCTTTTATGCTTAACTTATATATTAATAATAGCTTAATTATTTTTACAGGCATTTGAGAACTTGAAATACATATTTATAAACACAATCTAGGCTTTGTGTGTGTGTGTTACTTCAATTATGAATAATTATGAATAAGTAAGGCTATATGGCTTTTCCTTTTCAATACACTATTATGTAAAGTTGACTTTTACAAGTTTTATGATTGACTTTTATTATGATTTCAACTTTACTGCATCAACTAGTGCTTTCCAATATATTTTATTGATAATTATAAAAATTTCTATGTTTCAAAATATGAGACCTGAAAGGGGCAGATGATACGGTGTGAGAAGCTTGCTTGAATGCATATTACAAAGAAAATATATATGGTATCTGATATATGTATGGATTAGAGTTTAGATAACAAATATATTTATTTACATGTATACTATATATAATCTTTATAATTTCTTACATGGAAAAATTATTTCTATTATGTGCACATAAAGGAACACATTTTGTCTTTAACATTTAACATCATTAAATATATCCTCGTATTTTAAAGAACCAGGGAACTTAAGTTTACATTTTCCCTCTTGTAAGATTCTTAATTTAAAAACTTCAAACTTCAAAATTATTTTAAAACTCTGACTATTCTAATATTGATTTCTTTCTTAATAGCCAGGGTAACAAATCATTTAAAGAGAAATAGAAAATGATTAACTCAATTTGAACAACAAATTTGTGATTTAAGTATAGTTACATTCAACTATTTGCAACAGATTTTAATACTGTGTTTATTTCTATTGTCCTATTAAAGTATTTTGAAGATAAGTACTGTAATTTATAAAGGACTTAGCATATATCAGATTAGAATATAAACTTGCTGCTTTTAATCAAGAAGGTTGGCTATGTGATTTCTGGAGTCATTAAAATATGTTAATAAAAATTATATAGAAATAAGAACATTTGGAATTAGTTTTAAAGATTAAAATTTATAACTTAAATAATATAAATACAAATAAATTTGTAGATTTATAAACCCTTTCTTTAAGAGATTAATCTTTAGGAGTGCTGAGTGCAGGATAGTGAGAATGTGCTAGTTAACAAAATGACAATATAATTATTCTGCCCAGGAGATATGCATGTCATATTTGCATATATGTGATATAACTGTGTCATTTTTTTCCTCAACTGATTGTAAGATGTATTGCATTTAGTAATGCAGTGTATATGTCAAGTCACTCTCTCAGCCCATTTACTAACAAGTGCAGGGAGATAAATATTCAGACACTGTACTTACTAACTGCTTAAGAAAACCTTGCAGGTTTTATGAGCTATAGTCTATGCAACTTCTTCCAAAATAATGAGATGTGAATGACTGGTCAATGATTACATTTTTGACTCAAAATTAAAGGTTTATTTTCTTAATGTTGTCTTCATGAAGAATCCCCAAATAAGAGAATTTATGTCCAAATTATCTAACATAAGTGCAAAAAGAATTTAAAAGAAACACTGAACAATTAAAAATATTTAATGCACAGTGTGTCCACAGGTACCATGCTAATTGCTGATTATAAACAGAATAGTTATATATTTTATCTTCTAAAGCAATATAGTTTTAGAGTTAAAGTGGGCACTAGTAATAATTATTGGATACTGAAACAATGTATGCAAAACAAGTCTGTCACAGGTAACAAGGACATCATGGTTACATTGAAATAATTAGAACAAATTGGTCCCTACCTTCTTAGAACTCATGAAAGTATGATAGCTATTTTATACATAAACAATTCAATATAAATTTCCAAATTATTTAAGCATTGAACAGTCATAATCATAATGGAACTGAGTATGATAAGAACAAGACTATATTATCAAGCTTGCTACCCATGTCTGCAGTATTACGTGGCAATCATATTTACCATTAAAACCTTTGTCTTATAACATATATTTTAACCTCCCTCTGCAATTACAATTTTTTCCAGCAGATGGTAGACAATAAAAGTGGGAAGCAGAGAGATTAATAGAATTAAAAGAAATAAAATTAAATTGAAACAAAATGCAAATTTTATAAATTAATTATAGCTAGAGATACAATTATGCATCTAAAAATTCTATGTATCAAATAAGCACAAATGACCATTTTAAAATTTCTTTTTCAAAATAAATATTGTTCCAGTATTGAGTCTGTGCAAATTCTTTGGGGTTAACTTGGATTTCTAGGCCTCTGTAACTGTTACATAATATAGACAGGAAAATGTAAATGGAGCACTGGGATCAATGTTCATTTTTTCATAGATGATTCACAAACATGTGAATACAGACTTATTTTAAAAATTCCTAAGTCATTGCTTATTTAAAAGAAGCATTATGATATTCCAAAATATAATTTTTAGAATATGCATTTTGTGACATTCTTTTTAAAAAATCCATCCATCCTTCTTGTCTTGCAAAAATACAATACATGGAATTATTTCCTCTGTGTTGAGTCCGCTTCCCTAGCCTTGTTAGTGTTGCTTTGTACATGAAGTATTCATTATTTGCAAAAAGCAATTATCATCCCTGTCTGGATACATTAAGATTTTTTTCTACAAGTCTTTTCCTCTCTATCACATTTTAAGCAACAGTTTATATGAATTATTCATAGTTCCCATATTGTAGGGAAGTTTTTTTTATTAAATTTGATCATAATAATAGTTATTACCCCAGTCATGGCAGTTTTATGAGTCTTCTTCAATGCCATTACCTGGAAAGATTTCAATCAAGAAATATAAAAGATGCAAATCAATTTCCATAATAAAGTTAAACTGTACCATCTACTCCTTCATTCCGGCAATAGAGCTGATTGACAGCCTCTTCCTGATAGCAGGAGCAGATAACATTCAGACACAGAAACAGAGAATGGCAGAGTATTTGCTCTTAAGAATTTTCAGTGGCTTTTTCTTCATTGTTGCTATTTGGTGCTTGCTAATCTCCCTGAAACATAATATTTAATTCTGAGTCCGTATACAAATTTGTTTCCAAGCATAGAATTTTCTTCCCTAAAGGTAGTTGATTTCCTCTAGCAGTTGTGCTTATAACAAAATAAACACACTATCAAGTGTTATGATATTGTTTTCCTCCTAATGACAGTGTAACTTCACTTTGTATAACAAAAATGCTCTGTTATTGGGAGAAAAGAACGATTCATTTGCTTCTGGGTGTCAATTTTTTAATAAAAAGACCAGATTTTTATGGTGAGAATTTTCTTCTAAGAAATATGTATCAGATTTTGCTCTCACAAAATGAGGGGAGGGGTCCACTTAAGTTGGACAGTAAGACTACAGAGTTAGATTGAGAAAATTTTGTCTGAGAGCAGAATTGTTGTGAACGTGTGCTGTATGTGCCCTGGTTTAGAAGAGAGGGTCTGTCAGCCCATGACCACACTTGCAGGTGTGGAGGGCAGGTGACTGGAGAGCAACCATCGAATTCCATTCTTCCCTTCAATTCCCAGGATTGAACAGAATATGAGACGGCAACAATGACCTTTTACAAGAATAACTCTTCAATATAGTTTAAGGCGATGGCACTAGAGATCTTGCAACTTAAATCTTTATCATTCTATTAACATATATCCAGTTAATAACACGGGCTTAACATCGAAAATCTCTTCAGCTTAATATCTTTACTTTTTGCATAATGTACTTTCACAAATACTTCTGTGTTTTGCCGTAGTATTAAAATACAACTTCAGGATTAGAAACAAATCATTTTCAGGGAAGCAGGATAGAAAACGTAAAGTTCACTTGGCAGCAGCAGTGGTCATCAGATGGTGTCATCATGCTAACCCTACTACTTATCTTTCATTCATTAACTTGGACTTTACTAAACATATACTGAACTATGTTTGTCAAAAATGATGTAATATCTTAATAGAGTCAATAAAATAAAATACATACCCTGGGTCACGTTTCTTCCTTTTTTTTTTTTTTTTAACTTTTTATATTTAAGTCAAACCACAGGGACTAAGGTTAAACAGCACTATGGGGAAACCTAATTTGAGATCCTACATTTTAGTAAATCTTTACATCAGGTTTTTGTTGTTGAGTTTTTTTATTTATTTTGTTTTCTTCTTTCCTCAATATGAGAGGAATCCAACTACTTCAGTTTCTGCAAAGTGCATTCTAAAGCCTCCTCTTCCTATAGCAACAAGGACACAGTACTCAAACTATGTTGTGAGAATTTTTCAATTAATATCCTGAATGTCATTATGAGCAATTAATTAATGTTTTAAAATTAATTAGTGCAGTAAAAATAACCGCTAACACTATTACTACATGCAGTAGATAGAAAATGTACTTTACCTTGTTAATATTTGCTTTTATATCTGTTTTAAACTTTAAGAAAAATATTCAGAAAATAATTTTTTTAAAAATGCAAATTGAATCATCCTCTGTTTGTTATTAGAATTAATTTGTTTTGTTTTTAAATAAGATCTGGTCTTGAAGAGATTTGACAGCATAGTAAAAATAAGTCCCTGAATCTTCCCTTTACCTGACTTCCATGTGAAGATGTTTCTAAAAGAAAAATAAAATGGGCTACAAATAGGCAGCAGCTATTTTCTCAGCCAATTCAGTTTTGAAATTCTCTGATAGGTTATGTGCCCTTCATGTTTGTTCATCTTGAAAATTCATCTTAGTTTACTCTACATATTTCACTTTCTCAGATATAAAAAGAGGCTCTGATGGTCCATGCAATTCCTGCTACTCGACTGAGTGATTACCCAGCACTGGAGGAACATCTTATGTCTGGCTGCTTCGCTGAAAATGCTTCTCCTTTTCATATGGAAAAAATCAGTTAAAGCAAGTCAACCTTATCCAAATATATTTTTATTCAAGACTCTCTGCAGCTGACTTTATTTATTTTTAATATTTATAGACTAACAGATGACAATATAACTAACAAATACATTTGTAGTTCAGTTTTGCAAAGACTTACTCAACTGAAACATTTGTTTTGGAAGAAAATAACTAAGGTTTAGAGAATCCCTAAATCTCTTGTGAAGTCCATTAGGCATGAAATAAAGTTATCATTTATTCATTGAAACCCAACTATAGACAGATGAGAATCTGCTGATAGAACAAAAAGTAAATACATAAAAATTTCCCTATGAAGCTTCTAGAAATGTAAAAATTTTCCCAGTAGGAAGTCTATACAGTACTAAGCAGTTTAAGCACAGTCACAACCAAATGAAGTGGCTCAGTTACCTATGCTATTTCTGACCTGGATTTGTCAATAAAGAAATTGTAAATATTCTTCAGACTTGCCAGAATAGCTTGGTTGAACAGCTGGTTATGACAGTTGTTTTTTTCCCCTTATTTTGTTTGCTTTTTTTATTCTTCCATATATACTGACAAAGCAGTCCAAGTGGAAATTCATTTACATAAGTTAGAACATTTTTTCTTTCAAAAAATCAGGGAATGACTCCGCGCTAATTAATATTAAGCAAAAGTATTACTGAATTGCATGCTATTCTGAAGGCAAATGTTATAAAGGTGCGGTGTTTATGTGTGTGCTTGTATGTGTACCATGGTGTATGTGCATGTTAACATGGCATCCACCAGTTCTGGGAAGCAGCCTAAGATTGAAGAAATACAAAATCTTTTTCCATGGTCACTAGGAGTATTCATATTAAAGATTTCAGAATCCACTGTTTACTCTTCCTGGTCAATCATAACCTTAATCCAGTGCTATTATGAAGCCATTGACAAAACTACTCTGTTTATTATTTCATATATTTAAGGGATATAAGTAAGCGACCAATAAACAGATTTTAATCTAATCTAATTTTTACATGTTAAAGTTCTTCCTAAAAAGTGCTGATAACTTGTTTAGCTAAAATTTACTGAGCTATATTCTTTAGCAAATGCAAGAATATGAACATCAAATTACTTGGAAAGGATGATGGAAAGGCAGTGAAACTGACAAATGATTCTTACTAACTATACATATTACGAAATACATTTAAATAAATATAAACAACTTTGTGTTGGAATAGAGAAATGTATAAAGAAGGTAAATGGTGCACCTCTAGACTTTCTTTTCTTTAGAGAGAAAAGTGGTCCACTAATGAGAAGGGGCATATCTTAGTATTTTGGCATCCATCAAGGAAAATGATTTCCAACATGGGACTTTTAAGAGGAGCCTGTGGCTCATCTAGTCAGGAAAATATTCAGAAATGAAATACTGGATTTTTTACCTTTATTAATATATAACACCCCAGATATGAATAACATGTAGTTAATTAGCGGCACTTAGCTTATATTATCATCGTATTTCCATGAATTTCCCCAAAAGGGATAAGAAAAGCATTTTTATATTATAGTAACACAATGTTTTTGTGGAAGTTAAATACTCATTTCAATTAGCACACATATTTATCATGCACTAAGGGTCTTAGAGCCTTAATCAACACCTGTCCTTAAATGTGATTTTAAAATAAGCCACAGTAATGCAAAAAATAAATAACTATGGTAAGTCTACTTTTAGTTTTTTGAGGAATCTCCATACTGTTTCCCATAATGGCTGCACCAAACTACATCCCTACCAGCAGTGTTGGAGGGTTCCCTTTTCTCCACAGCCTCTCCAGCATCTATTGTTTGTGCACTTTTAAATGATGGCCATTCTAACTGGTGTGAGGTGATACTTCATTGTAGTTCTGATTTGCATTTTTCTGATAATTAGCAATATTGAGCATTTTTTCATGTGCCTGTTGGCCATTTGAATGTCTTCATTTGGAGAATTGCCTGTTTAGGTCTTCTGCCATTTTTGGATTGGGTTGTTTGCTTTTTTGTTATTAAATTGTATAAGCTGTGTATATATTCTGGAAATGGAACCTTTGTCAGTCTCATCATTTGCAAATATTTTCTCCCATGTCATTTTGTTTTGCTTAACTAAAAATAGACTTACAATATGACCTAGCAATCCCACTCCTGTGCATATATCTGGAGGGAACTCTAATTCTAAAACATACATGCAGCCCAAGGTTCATAGCAGCACTATATACAATAGCCAAGACATGGAAACAACCTAAATGTCCGACAGATGACTGGATAAAGAAGTTGTCATATATTTACACAATGGAATACTACTCAGCCATAAAAAATAATAAAATAATGCCATTTGCAGCAACATGGATGGACCTACAGATCATCATTCTAAGTGAAGTAAGCCAGAAAGAGAAAGAAAAACACTGTATGATATCACTCATATGTGGAATCTAAAAAAAGAAAAAAAAAAAAAGAGGACACTAATGAACTCATCTACAAAACAGAAACAGACTCACAGACACAATAAACAATCTTATGGTTAACGGGGGAAAGGCAGGTGGGAAGGGATAAATTTGGGAGTTTGAGATTTGCAAATGTTAGCCACTATGTATAAAAATAGATAAAGAAAAAAATTTTTCTTCTGTATAACACAGAGAACTATATTCAATATCTTCTAATAACCGTTAATGAAAAAGAATGTGAAAATGAATATATGTATGTATATGCATGACTAGAACATTGTGCAGTACATCATAAACTGACACATTGTAACTGGCTGTACTTCAGTTAAGAAATAATAATAATAAATAAGTAAACCCCATACTTTTGCACAGTTTGAGGCTATGGATCTAATATTCTGCTTTGTGCTGTTTCTTTATACCATAATTAAACACAGAGAATGGCATTTACTAACATTTTGGAGTCAGAGTAAGGGTGTATATTGCATATGTTAGAAATACAATTTTTAGAAACCCAATATAGGTAAGGGCTGAAATGGATGGGCGTGGACTTTGTATACATGGATATAGTATCAGCAGTAAAAATGGGCTCTGGCAGAAAGTACTGTGATAGTCTGAGTGGACTACAATTGTAGTTGTACAAGTCTTCTCCTGATTATAAACAAAACTCTAGTCCAAATCAAGTTCTCCTCAAGCATGGGGTTTCAAAATGCTAACAGAACAGGCCAATATGGGATAATAACATGACAATGTGTTAAGTCTTACTCTGGCCAAAGCAGACTTGAAAAACCAGATTTAAGAAATTAAATCAAGGTAAAGAGTTTCATATTAGCACAATACATTAAAAGATGACAACTGTTGTCTCTGGTTTGAATCACACAGACAGTATTATCAAGTCTTATACTCTAAGACAAAATCTGCAAACTCTAATATTCTAGAACAGTACTTTTTTTCCCTTGTGTTTGATAACATTACTTCAAACATTGGAAGAGTATTAGAAACAGTATAATGCTGATGGAAAAAAAAGAAATAAACCTATGACGTTTGTATTTAAAAAGCAATATGTATAAATAAAATAACATTTTGCTATCAGTATACTAATTTGCATATTTTACAATATTCTGGAATATTTAAAATATGAAAAGTTACGGTTTGGCATTAAAACTTTTGGTTTTATCAGATTTTGGAAAAACTGTATCAAATGAATTTGTGATCAATGATTCAATATTTAAGACAATTCATTGATAAGAAGCTGAAGCTGTTATAGTCCCAGCTATGTGGTTAGTATTACATTTTAGAAAAAAATTTCAATAGAATAACACCTAGTAAATGGAGTGTTAAATTATGAATAAAAATGTGTTGAATATTCTTTTCCATGTAAATGAAAGTTCCCTGGAGTACTCTAAAATATTAAGAACAATATGTAACACTGAAGAAATGAAAACACACATCAGGACTGAGCAAACATCTTATTATTCAAGAATAAGTAAATATTTTTAAAATAATGAGAACACAGCCTTGGTGATGACGGGAACAATGTGCTTTCAGAAAAAATATGACAGACACATTTAGGAAGTATTTGTTCTAATTCACAATAGAATTCAAGAAAGCATGAAATCTATAAAACCAACAGTGAAAGACAAGAACACAATAAAAAGCCATTCAAACAGATAAAAAAAGAGCTGATGAGAAGCAGCAGGCAAAAATAAGGATACTTCAGGGCTCAAGCAATGAAAATAAAGAAAAACAATGAGATACTTCAAGTCATATTGGATTCAAAAATGTATAATAATCATTTAAAAAAATCATTATTATGTAAAAGGCCAAATTCAGGAAGGCCTTTAGATTACAAAGACAAGGTCAAATACAAGATAAAATAGAAGAAACTTACTCAAATGTAGGAGAGGCAATATAAATTCAAATTATGGATTATTAGTATTTCTAAAGTATAAAATTAATTCATAGAGGTAATAATATTAATAGAAATCTTTTCTGTACTAAACAAATTCATAAACTCACATTTATAAGCATTAATTCAGGGAAGATTCATGGTTATACACAAATCTGTTGGCCTCAGATTTATTTATAATGATAAATGCCAGGGGAAAAAAAGAGGAAAAGGTAGGTATCTCTGAGAGATAATTTCAGAAGTTCAAGAATTTATACTGTTTTTATTGATGACAAAACAATAAAATATATGATATGCAAGAGTTAGAATCCTTGAAAAGAGAATATGAAAACAAATGACATAAAAATTAACTCTGATTTTAAAACATCAGAATTGAGGAAGTAGTAAGTTGCAGATGATGCAGAGTTTAAAATAAAACCCTCAAACCCTCAAATTATCAGGCTCAAAAATAAGTATAGAAGAATATATATGAAATGAACAAAACACCTGTATTGATAGTAGACTAGGGCTATGGTATTAACCAGTTAAACAAATTAATCCAAGAAATATCTTTGGATATCTGTTAGGAAGTGCCCAGAGGGCACCAGATTAATGGCAAAACCCAGTTTATTCATTTTCTAGGGCTGACATAACAAACTAGCACCTACTGGGTAACAAAAAAAAAGAGAAGTTTATTGTCTCAGTTCTGAAGGCCAGAAGTCCAAAATCAAAGTGTTGGTAGGGTTATAGTCCCCCTAAACTGTAGGGGAGGGGAATGCTTCCTTGCCTCTTCCCAGCTTCTGGTGCTCTGCCCACTATCTCTGGCAACCCTTGGCTTGCAACTGCACAACTCCAATCTCCACCTTCACTACCACATGACATTCTCCCTGATGTCTCTGGGTCTTCAGATGTTCATCTTCTTATGAGGATACCAGTCATATTGGGTTAGCAGCCCACCCTATGTCAGTATGACCTCATCTTAACTTAAGTAATTTTATGTGCAATGACCCTATTTCTAGATAAGATCACATTCTGCTGTAGTGGGAGTTAGGCATAATTCAACCCATAACACTCTGGGTTGGCCTAAAACACTTCTTCTTGCAGAAAAAAAGGAGAGAAGGGGGCGAAATTCACAGTCCCTGTTTTGATTTCCTATTCTTTACCCCACTGGTGAGGGAGTTTTTCCTGTCTTACTGTTGCAGCATGGCCAACACATGACACTGAACACTGAACAGATGAGATCAACAACAATTTTTTAGTCATATATACTCACAACCCAGGGGTGGAGCATACCACACAATGCAGGGCCACATTGGGACTGCATATGGGAACAGAGTAAAGAAAGGGAAATAATGAGAAGGAACAAGAGGATGAGGTGAACCCCTGGTTCCTGTAAGAAGATAAGATTGGCTTGTTTGAATAATTCCACAGGCTGGCAAGGAACTGAAGCCTGCCACTCAGAGATAAGCATGCACTGTGCCTCATCTCCATGATAAGAAAAGTTATTTAGCTAAGAGATATTATCCATGTGCACAAAGTAGGTTGAGTGACTTGCAGTTAGATCTTTTGATTTTATCAGATATCAAGACAGCACATAATATTGAATTTATTTTTTTAATGAAGGTACTGGGGATTAAACACAGGACCTCATGCATGCTAAGCATGCACTTTACCACTGAGCTAAATACTCCTACTCCCCCAGTGTTGGTGGGAATATAGTTTGGTGCAGCCATTATGGAAAACAGTATGGAAATTCCTCCAAAAACTGGGAATACATTTACCCTATGATCCAGCAATTTCACTCCTGGGCATATATATGGAGGTAACTCTAATTCAAAAAGATGCATGCACCTCAGTGTTCACAGCAGTACTATTTACAATAACCAAGACATGGAAACAACCTAAATGTCCATGCAGAGATGAATGGACAAAGAAGATGTGGTACATTTACATGATGGAATACTACTCAGCCATAAAAAAGAATAAAATAATGCCATTTGCAGCAACATGGATTGACCTAGAGATTGTCATTCTAAGTGAAGTAAGCCAGAAAGAGAAAGAAAAATACCATATGATATCACTTATATGTGGAACCTAAAAAACAGTAAACATCTCTGTGTAAGTGGACGTGAGTTTCCAGCTCCATTTGGTAAATATCAAGGAGCCTGACTGCTGGATTCTATGGTAGGAGTATTTTTAGTTTTACAAGGAATTGCTAAACTATCTTCCAAAGTGGCCGTAACATTTTGTGTCCCCACCAGCAATGAATGAGAATTCCTGCTGCTCTACATTTGGAGTTGTGGGTGTCCTAGATTTCAGCCATTCTAACAGATGCATGGTGATATCTGATTGTTGTCTTAATTTACATTTCCCTGAAATCATATAACATGGAGCATTTTTTCATATGCTTATTTGCTATCTGTACATCTTCTTTGGTAAGGTAGCTATTAAGACCTTTGGGTCATTTTTTAATCAGGTTGTTAGCTTTCTTACTATTGAGTCTTAAGAGTTCTTTGCATATTTTGGAATGTAGTGCTTTCTATATATCTTTTGAAATCTTCTCTCTGTGACATGTCATCTTATTTTCTTGATACAGTCTTTTGCAGAGTAGAAGGTAATTTTAATGATGCCCAGATTATCCGTTAAGTCTTACATGGGTCATGCCTTTGGCACTGTATCTAAAAAGTCATTGCCATACCCAAGGTTATCTACGATTTAGCCTCTGTTATCTCCTAGGAGACCAATCATCTTTGCTCCATTATACTGTATTTGACCCTTCATCAATGATCAGTTGAGTTTAATTATGGGAGTCAATTTATAAGATCTCTATTCTGTTCCATTGACTTATCTGTTTATTATTTTGCTAATATAACACTGTCTTGATTACTCTAACTTTATAGTAAGTCTTGAAGTCAGATAGCATCAGACCTCCAACTTTGTTTTCTTCCTTCAATATTACGTTGGCTATTCTGGGTCTTTTTACTAGTTTTTCAATATCCACAAAATATCCTGCTGGAATTTTGATTGGGACTGCATTGACTCTATAGCTCAATTTGGGAAAAAGTGGCATCTTCAAAATGTTGAGCCTTCCTATCCATAAACATGGAATATCTCTTCATTTCTTTAGTTCTCTTTTGATCTCATTCATCAAAGTTTTGTAGTTTTCCTATTATGGATCTTCTAGATTATCCTGTTAGATTTATACCTAAGTATTTCATTTTTTAAGTGCTGATGTAAATTAGATTTTGTTTTTAATTTCAAGTTCCACTCATTCATTGATAGTATATAGGACAGCAACTGACTTCTGTATCTTAAACTTGTATCTTGCAATCTTGATATAAGCATTGAGTTCCAGGAGGTTATTTTTTAGTAAACTCTGTCAGATTTTCTACACAGACAACCACATTACCTGTGAAAAAAAGACAGTTTTTCTCTTATGTATATATATTATGTATTCTCCAATTTGTATATATTCTCCAATCTGTATATATTTTATGTCCTTTTCTTGTCTTATTGCATTATCTACAACTTCCACTATGATGCTGAAAAGAAATAGTGGTAGGAGTCATTCTTGCCTCTCTTAGCTGATCTTAGTGGGAAAGCTTGGAATTTCTTAGCCTAAAGTATGTAGTTAGCTTAGGTTTCCCAAATGCTCTGTCCATATCTGGTTATTATATTCTGTCTGACATCTTCTACTCTGACTCCTAGATCATATTTGGGTCTTCATTAAAACTCAGATTTCTATCCTCTGAAAGAGACTGTAGTGAATTGGTATAATATCTTCCATAAATGTTTGCTGGAACTCACCTGTGAATCCACCTGGGACTGATGCTTTGTTTCAGAGGTTACTTATTGATTCAATTTCTTTAATAGATATAGATTTATTCAGATTGTTTATTTTTTGAATGAATTTTTGGCAAATTGTGTCTTTCAAGGAAATGGTACATTCCATCTAAGCTATCAAATTTATGGGCACAGACTTGTTTGTAGCATTTCTTCATTATCCCTTTAAAGACCACAGGATCAGTAGTGATGTTCTTTCTTTCATTTCTGATATTAATAATTTGAGTCTTTATTTTTTCTTAGCTAGTCTGCCTGGAGGCTTACTTATTTTATTGATCTTTTCAAAGAACCAGCTTTTGTTTCCATTGATTTTCTCTACTGATTTTCTGTTTTATACTATGTCAGTTTCTGTTCTAATTTTTATTTCTTTTCTTCTACTTACTTTGGACTTAATGCACTTTTCCCCCGTCTAATTTCCTAAGGTAGAAACTTGATTTTACATCTTTCTTCTTTTCTGTAATATGCACTCATTGCTATAAATTGCCCTCTAAGCACTGTTTTCACTGCATCCCACAAATTTTGAAGCATTGTGGTTTCACATTCATCAAGTTTAAAATAGTTTTTAATTTATTTTCAGATTTCTTCTTTGACTCATGTAACTTAGAAGTGCATTGTTTAATCTCCATGTATGTAGGATTTTCCAGTTACCCTTCTATTATTGATTTCCAGTTTAATTCTATTATGGTCTGAGAGTAAACATTGTATGATTTTGATTGTTTTCATTTAAGGTGTGTTTTCATGGCCCAAAATATGGTCTATTGATAAATGTTCCATGTGAACCTGAAAGAATATATATCCTGCTGTTGTTGGATAAAGTAGTATATAGACATCTACTGTACCGAGTTGGTTGGTTGATGGTGTTGCTGACTGTAGTAATTTTCTGCCTGCTCAATCTGTCCATTTCTGATAGAGAGGTGCTGAAGTCTCCAACTGTAAAAGTAACTTTATCCATTTCCTTTGTAATTTTATTAGTTTTGCCTCATATAGTTTGATACTCTGTTGGTAGGCATATACATGTTAAGAATTGTTATGTCTTATTGGAGAATTGATTCCTTTATCTTTATGCAGTGTATCCTTGTTTATCCCTGACATCTTTCCTTGCATTGAATTCTGTTCTGTCTGAAACTAATATAGACATTTCTACTTCTTTGATTAGTGTTAGCATGGTATATTTTTCTCCATTCATTTACTTTTAAACTATATGTGTCACTATATCTAAAGGGGATTTCTGTAAATTGTCTCAGTGATTTTAGTAGCCTGTACAGATCGGGAACACAGAAAGTTCCATGCTCAGAATTTCTTATAACCCTGTAACCTATTAAGACTGATAGGTCTTAATATTTTCCAAGTATAGCTGTGATTTTGACTGAAAATAGATTTCTCTCAAAATACTGCATCTTAAGTTGTGTTTTCTCAAAATCAGATCCTGAGAAAATGACTAATTTAGTTGGGTCCTGAGCCCAAGAAACACTGTCTGGACAGTGGGGAATGAGACAGAAAAAGAAAGAAAAATAATAATTAAGTGTGTTACCATTGAGAGTAATTCGAAAGTAATTAGAACTGGAAAACTCTGAGAGACAATGAAGAATACAGAATTCAGTGATAATTACAATGCTGCTGTATTTAACATACCAACTCCAATCAGTCTTTGGATGGGGCAGCTCCCATGAAGGATTTCTTCCTCAGCACTTATGGCCTTTTGTGAGCTTGGGCCAAGCGCTTGTGCTTTGGGCTTTCACATATGCTCTGTCCAGAGGCAAAAAGATATAGATGCTGACAGTTGGAAATCCAATCATTTTGCACTGAAATGTTAGGGCTATGGCAGGGAACCAGCAGCATTTACTACACACTGGGATAAAGACAGAACTACAGGGGGGATAATAACTAAACAAAAAGAACAAGGAAGAACTTGACTCTTTTAACAAGCCCTGCTTCTTAAAATAACTCATCTTCTTTGACTTTTGTGAAGCCGGTTCTGCTTGTCCTGCTTCCTCTTTAGCCACCAAGTTTTTGTGCTTTTGATGGCATGTCTTGTACTTAGCCTTTAAATACTGGGGTTTTTTTCCCCTCTCTGTCTTGTCTCAGATTCTTTATATCCTCATTCTGTATACTACACTTACAGAAGATTATCAACTTCTATTGTTTTAGGATTTATTTGGTGTTGTAAGATATTTACCACAAAAATAATTATTTCTCCTAAAATCCAGACCTGAATGTCTAAAACACCAACTCTAAATTCTCACTTGAGTATCTTTTTTGGCATCTTCAACAACTTGTATCAAATTAAATTCACCAAATTAAACCAAATATTCACTCTTTTATAAATTTCTAATTGATAGATACAAGACTCCCCGATAAAATTTAGAACACTCAGTTAAATTTGGATGTCAGAGATAAAGATGAGTAATTTTGTATAAGTATGCTTTAAATAGTCCATGAGGCCTACTTATACTAAAAATGTCATTCATTATTTTACTGAAATTCAAATTTAATTAGATATCCTGTATTTTTTTCTTTTTAGTAATCAGTCATTACTACATTGATAGCCCATATTTTGTCTCTCTCTCTCTCCCTCTCTGGACAGACCTGGTCAATCACCAAATTCGCTGCATTTACCTCAGTCTGCTCTGTATCTATAAATAGCTTAGTTGCCACCACCTTTATCACAACCATTCTAATCGCTTAGCTTTTTAATTGCCATTTCTGTCTCCTTTCTCTGCAGTGTTCTCAAAATTAACTCAAATTTGATCATGTAACTTCCTTGAATAACATCTTCCTATGATTTCTAATTACACCTAAATACCAAGTAAATTCCTACATTTGGCTTATAAAACCCTCCATCGTCTGTTCTCAGACTTTCTATGCAGCCTAATCTCATGTTAAACCCTCCCTTACAAGCTGCACTGCTACAAACACATGAGTATCTTTTAATTTGCCAAGAGGGGCACACACTGTGTGTCAGTTTTTCAGTGAGTCTATTACTGATTGACTACACCAGGTTAGGTTTTCTACTGCAAATGTCTTAGCTGTTTCCTTCATTGTCCATCTATGCCTTATTTGCAATTACTGATATACTGTCTCTATTTCCCTTTAGAGTTTAAAATCCACAAGCACATGCACCGTATCTAGTTTTTGTGCTTTTCACTGATTGAGCAACGTATCTAAATAAATGTTACGTGGGATGGATAAATGAATAAATATTATTATAGTGAGTGCTACTAATAAAGGCAAACTGCCTTACCTAACTGACATTTTTCTGTATCAGAATGACTTTTCAGTATTTTTTACAGCCATGTTATTAGCAAGCTGGTCAGCAGACACCACAAGCTCTACCCTGTCATCTGTCAAAAAACTTCAATATTGTGCAGAATAAGAAGAACTAAAAATGTAAACGGCCTAATTTAGACTACCCTTAGTGCAGATAAAGAGGAAAAGTGGTTTCAGAGTAAGCCAAGGAGAAAATTACTATATCAGAAATCTGAGTTTTAATGAAGAGCCAGATGTGATCTAGGAGTTAGAGTAGATATCAGACATAGTATCATAACCAGATATGGACAGAGCAACTGGGAAAACCAAAGCTGGGACTGAAAAACACAAGCATACAAGACTGATATTTTGGGATTGTTTTTGTTTGTACTTATAATACAAACCATGACTCTCTTTTGGCATTTTGACACTGTTCTAAGGTGAATACAGTGAGAGAATATTAAAGCAGCCAGTTCTTACAGGAAGGCATGCTCTAGCCTTCCAACAACACATACTTCCTCCCTATTTGGTAATTAATTTTAACAAATTTTCCAATCTGGAATTTGAATGCCTTTGTTTTACTTGATGTTTTAAAATTACATTTTAACTTTCCAAACAGATTCCAAGCACCTAAATTAAAACAAAGATTTTTCTCCCATACCATAAAATCTTCAGGTTATAAAAGTAATAGGAGATTCACAAGCATACTGGGATGTCTGTATTTAACCATTATACATAATTTAATAATTGAAGAATACTCAGCACAAAAAAACAAAAATAAGTTATTTCAAATGAAATAATTATTATTACCCTGTATAAGACACTTATAAAAGTATTGGAGGGGCATCAAGGGAATTAATACCAGGTATTAGAACTTTAAAAATTATCAGAAGGTCCCCAGGGGCTACCACTGGACCAGAGAATTGAGGTGACCTCCCTTAAAGCTGAGACGTGGCAGTTAGGAGGGTGTTTTGCCTCCACCTCTGTTGCCCCATAACCTAGTCATGTCCAGCCAAGAGGTGAGGAGCTCAACTGCTGTCAGTGTATGCAAAAACTCACAAATCAGATCTCACTACTAACTTCAACCACAAGAAAAGCTGCCTCTTACTCACTTGCACCTTCAAATCTCATGTGAGTGCACTTTCTTGATGGATCGATTTTGCACAGTAAATCCTTAGCTGAGAGTCTAAACATTGCCATTTTTAACTTTTCAATATCTTGAATTGGAATAGGATGAAACTGAAATTGAGCAAGCCAGTTTACAATCTCTCCCCCTCCCTCCCTATCTCTCTCCTTCCTCTTCCCATATTGATAATGTTTTGTCACCCAAAAGCATTTAGTTTCCTTGAGGGGGGAAAAAATACTGAGGTCAAGAGAATCAGAAGTCAAGCCACAGACTGAGTGAAAAAATTTACAAAAGACATATCTGATAAGGAACCATTATCCAAAATGCACAAAGAACTCTTAAAATTCAACAATAAGAAAATGAGTAACTCAATTTTAAAGTGGGCAAAAGATATGAACAGACACCCCACCAAAGACAGTATACAGATGTCAAATAAGCATAGGAAGCATATAAAATATATATGCTCAAAATAATATTCATTAGGGAATTGCAGATTAAGACAATAAAATACCACTACACACTTAATAGAATAGCCAAATTCCAGAACACTGATAACATCAAATGCTGATGAGGATGTGGAGCAACAGGAACTCTCATTCATTGCTTGCGGGAATGCAAAATGGTACAGCCACTTTGCAAGACAGTTTGGTACTTCCCTACAATACTAAACACACCCTTACCATATAATCATGCTCCTTGGTATAAATCAACAAGAGTTGAAAACTTATGTCTATGCAAAAGCTTGCACACAGATTTTTACAGCAGCTTTATTCACAATTGCCAAAACTTGGAAGCAGCCAAGACATCCTTCAGTAGGTAAAAGGATGAAGTGTGATCCATCAAGACAACAGAATATTATTCAGTGCTAAAAAGAAATGAGCTATCAAGCCACAAAAAGATATGGAGGAAATTTACATACACATTACTAAGTCAAAGAAGTCAATTGGAAAAGGCTACCTATTGTATGATTCCAACCATATGACATTTTGGAAAAGGCAACACTATGGAGACAGTGAAAAGGTCAGTGTTTGTCAGAAGCTGGCAGGTAGGGATAAATGGGGGGAACAAAAGGGCAGTGAAAATTCTCTGTATGATATAATGGTGGATACATGTCATTATACTTTTTGGGGATCATAGAATGTAAACTATGGACCTGGATGATAATGATGTGTCAATGTAGCTTTGTGTTGAAGGTGGGCTGTGTGTGGTGGGGAGATAGCAGGTAATGGGAATTCTCCATACTTTCCTCTCAATTTTTCTTTGAATTAAAACTTTCTTTTAAAAGAAGTCTATTAATAAAAAAAAATGGAAGCACTAAAAAGAATACCAAATATGAGTCTCATGATTAACTAGAGGAATTTACCTTCAGGATGGCAGATTGAAATGATTAATTAGAAGTTGGTAGATAGGGATAAACAAGGAAGACAAAGGCTTTTTAGGACATTGAAATTACTCTGTGTGGTATTATAATGGTGGATACATGGTAGATAATCATTTTAATCTGTTTACAAACCATTTGTAAATTTTCTTGGGTTTTAATAAAGTTAACTGACTTACATAAACAGAATATTTTTCAATAACCAAGTTGCTTTAAATGAAAGAAATTCCCACTTAAAACTCGCTTATTTCAGCAAGACAAAGGAGCAGCATGGATAAAGATGTGATGTAAACACACACACACACACACACACACACACACACAATGGAATATTACTCAGCCATAAAACAGAATGAAATAATGCCATTTGTAGTAACATGGATAGACCTAGAGATTATCATATTAAGTGAAGTAGGTCAGACAGAGAGACAAATATCATATGGTATCACTTATATGTGGAATCTAAAACAAATGATACAAGTATTTACAAACCAAAAATAGACTCACAAACATAGCTAACAAACTATGATTACCAAAGAGGAAAGGGCAAGGGAGGGATAAATTAGGAGTTTGGGATTAACAGATACACACTGCTATATATAAAATAGATGAACAACAAGGACTTAATGTATAGCACAGGGAAATATATTCAATTCCTTATAATTACATATAATAGAAAAAAGTCTGAAATATATATATCTATATGTATGTGTATGTATATATAACACAACTGCTTTGCTATATACCTGAAACTAACATTGTAAATCAACCACCCTTCAACTTAAAAAAAGAAATGATTAAGGTAAAGAAGAGTAAAAATAAAATTTTGCTACAGAGGAGTTACAGTGCAGTGCTCACAAGACTGAAGAAATGGTGCTCCTTCTAATCTGTTAATGTGATCCTCAATTCATGACCAATACTTGTTCGTGACAATATGTGTAAAACAATATTGATATTATATGCAGGTAGCTATATTGTTTTAAGGTCCAATAGCAGACAATCACAACCAAATATCATTCATAATGAGTAATGTTAATAGCCTAAATCCTTCATTTTGGGGTAGTGTCCATTTGAGAGCACCTTTCCTCCTGTATAAACGTTTGCTTGCTCTTGCTTGAATCTCAATGTTCCATCACCACAAATTAGCTTCACCAGATCAATTTCTTTTATCCTATTTGCTCTAACTGGAGAGTTACCTATTCATTCAAAGACTTTAATTAATTAAGATTCTAGAAAGCATCCTTGACATTGTTTTCTGCCCTGCTTCCAACTCAGTTTTCAGTGTATAGATGCCTTGTTACAAAAATACATCATGAACTGGAAACAATATAAGGCAATCAATATAGCACCTAAACGGATAACAAAGTTAATGCTTCTTTATTGATTTAAGAATTGTCTCTTGTTATTGTTGTTAACTATTGTTATGATAGACCATGTCATGTGTAGAAGCCTAAAATAGCAGATAGTGATTATTTTTTACCAAAAACTTGAGAAATTAAGCAATTGGAAATCAGTAATTTTTAAAAGGTAGTTAATTCAGCTGAATTCAGAGGACTCTCCAAATAGCAGTATTAAGAGATATCATAGGAACATATTGTAGAAAAGATAAGAGGCATAAAGTCTGAGAGGCATAAAGTGCTGCTCTGAAATTTTCCACAAGACAAGCATAATTCAAGTGGAGAATTTATAGCTATAAATGAAGTGGTTTTTCCCATAAGTTTTTCTTAACTCCTATGTGCACAGTGCCACCAACAGGAAAGATATGAACTATCAAATAATAACATATTTTAAATTAAAAAAAAAACACAGACTTCCAATAATGAAGAGTGTAAGCATTATGTGGCATGTCTTTGAGCCATTCTAACCTTGACTCCTAACATCAGAGTTTAAGTAACTTTATTGTGCTTTTCCTCTAATCTGGAACAATAGTCTTTACCAGGGTAACTTGTGGTGATATTCAAATGTTTTCAACAGCACCCACAGTAAGACTCTTTGTTTTATTACTGTAACCCAGAACACATACATACACATCTATATTCAAACTGAAACAAAATTCCAGAAAACAACATTTAAGCTTATTAAATGCAACCTAATTTAATATTCCATTTTTCTATTATATTCTATTTCAAATTTTCTGCATTCTCATGGAATAACCTCCATCCCTATTGCATTCTCATATAATAAGCTCCATGAGGGCCTTGTTTACCTTTATATGACTGCACCTTAGTCAATGCCAAGCCCATACTTAATTAAAAACACTGAAAAAAAGTGCATGAATCTTCCTAGCTTCTCAAGAAGAGTATAAAAATTCTGCCCGTAGAAGTTATTTCTTTGAATTTTGAAATACTTTGAAAAAATAATTTAAAACTTTAAGCAACGAGTGACAAAAGTAAAGGTATCTGCATTGGTAAGCAAGGCGTTTAGGAAATGGAACTCAGAGAGCTAAAAAGGAAAGTGGGAGAAGTCAAAAACCTCTGAAAGACATAAGATCTACCAACAAATAACACATCCACCAATCTGTTCTTTTTCCCTTCTGTGTGGTGGTTCTCACTCTTTACATTTGCTGTAGATCTCCCCAGGCCATCTGTAAATTATACTATGAAGATGGCTTTGATGTGTCTGATGTCTGTTATCCTAAAAAGCCACTGGTAACAGCTCACAGGATGTAACAGGGAGGAAAATGGTTCTCCTACTGTAATTCAATCACGTCTAGCCCAAAAATATCTGATTATACTTACATTTTAGCTAAACCTTTTGTGACCTTAACATTTTTAATAGTGTTTTTCATTCACAGATATTTAGTACTAAACGCTAATTATTGTCTGTATATGTGTGTGTGTGTGTGTGTATATATACACATATGTACGTACATATATAGATGAATATATATGTATTTCAATAAGGAGTGCCATTTATTTTTTTAAGGTACTAAATATATATTTACATATTCAGATATTTAATAGGTGAAAATACTTTTAAAAGAAAGTTCTATCAATAATCTTTTCCTTTCACATTGTATTACATTCAAGCAAATTATTAAGTGAGACTGCTAAAATATTTAAATGCAACATAATTCATGCAGGAAATAGACACCATGTAGCCAATGTTACACCTTTAAAAAGCTGTCCCAAAGGATAAGTTACAAATACTTACCACAAGGGGGCTCAATAAGGGAGGAAAAGGGAAGGAAATAGAGTGCCACATTTTAAAACGATTTATGAAAATACCATTTCATAGGTATTTAAAATACCATTTCATAGTTCATTCATAGTTTAAAATATTTATGAAAATGCCATCTCGCTCTCTCTCTGGAAAATAAGAAATAAAAAAAGAAGGTTTCTGAGAAGAACTGCTATGAGCTCTGGTTTATCATGCAACCTACCTACACCATGTTGCAGAGAAATTCAACCAAAACTTAGGTTTTCGGTGGGGGGGCATTTTTAAAGCCAATACAAATGAAAAATATATTCATAAGTGATTTTATATATTCATACATATTTTAATAAACACAGATAAAGTTAAAGGGTATAATCAGTGTGGATAATTCTTGTACCCCATCTCCTGTTTTTTCCCTGTTCTTTGTCCTTTTCCTCTTCTGATTTTTCCTCTTTCTTTTTGTTATTCTTTTTCTCCTCCTTCTCTCCCCTAACTTCTTCTTTTCATCTCCCATTTCATATGAAAATAAATTTTTATGGTATAATGTGAAGTTCAGAAGCCCTGGAATCAAGCGTATTTCAGTTTAAATTTTAGGGGTTTTTTTGTGTACTTTGAAATGAATTACTTAAAGTTTAAAGCACCAGTTTTCTTTTCTGCAAATTCTGGAAACACAACCTGCAGGATGGTGAGAGCCGTAAGTAATATATGTAAAAACCCCCACCACAGTAACTGAAAAATATTAATTCCTCAATAAATAGTAGATATTTCTATTATACTGAGAGTTTTCATGATTTTATGAATATGAAATTATATTAATGAAATTAATTGTTTAACATTTGTTATCCAAGATTTCTTAACATTCAGAAGAACAATCTTCTTCACACAACCTTTTTTCCTGATTATGTTCATATACACCTCTCAGTACAAAACTAGCAAGTAAAAAATCACAGGTATATACTGCTGATGGGTAATCATAGTTAGGTATGGAAGAGCCCCAGTGTCACCCCCAAAGGGGAAGGGAAAAGCCCCCAGTTCTTGTCATACACGAAAGATAAGACTTCAGATGGGAGATGAAGCATTATGTAACAAAAGGTTTTAAAGGATTTATCAGCAAAGGGTAAGTACACCTCCAGGAGCAAGAGGCAGGCAGACCCAAGGGCGGACAGCAGCGCGGGTCTTTAGTCCCCTGCTTATACCCTCCCTTACAGGTGGTCTCTTGATTGATTGATGGTTCTTGCCCCTGGAGTGCTTAGTCATGCTTGTCCCCTTTTGTGTATATCCTTACCCATGATTCATACAGAAAAACCCATGGTGGGGCCTAAACTGCAATGATAATTATATGACAATGAGCATTAGGTCATGTCCAGTTAGTCCTTGTCGCTAACGTGCAGTTGTGGCTGTTGGGTTCTAATCAGTTTCTGGCTGGCACTCACTCAGAAGAAGTAAAGCCCCTTTATGCTGAAGGCAGGCATACCACCATCTTCCGGACCATCCTGCCTTTCCTCCACCTTATCTGCTTGGTGCTCCCACTTATCTAACTGCCTAACACCAGAACACAGAATTCCTACACATTTGACGACTTTAGAAATTTGAGAAAAAAAAAAGATCTCTTAGGAGAAAGTCAGAAACATAAAGAAATTAAGAAAGACTCCATTAAAGTTTTATAAAATAAGGCACTAAGTATTGAATAAAAATCAAAATACCACATAAAGGACTAGGAGCCATTCTGTAGTGGCGGAAATATGGTATTATGAATTTGTCAAAACACAAACACAATGAGTGAAGCTAATGTAAACTATGGACTTTGGTTAATAATAATAAACACTGATATTGGTCCATTGATGTAAGATATTTACCACATCAAAGCAAGTGGGAAACTGGGCAGGAGCAGAGAGAAGGGGGTATGTGGGAATTACGTGTACTTTCTGTTCCATTTGTCTATAAAACTAAAACTGCTCTAAAAACAAGATTATTCATTAAGATTTTTTTTAAAAAATCAATACACATAACCTGCTAAAACAGAAAAGGTCAAGTATCTTTATTTTTGAGGGCAGGCATTTATTTCTTCATGCAAAACATTAAGGTAAAATTTAGACTGTGAGGTTTTAATTATAATATTTATTTGGTATTTAATATCTATCCATGCTTTTCCACTATGGATATACAAGTAAGCCTGAATGAGAATTGAGAAAATTTAAGATTTTTCTGCAGACTAATGTTCAAATTATTACTTGTAATAAAACAGTAATCTTAGTACTGACCTATTTATTGGGCACTGTCTCTGTTCCAGACATGATGCTAAGTACTTTACGAGCATCATAAAAACGTTTCTCGTAATTTCTAAGGAAGAAATCATTATCAAGAAAGTCTATCTGAGTGATATTTATGTACTATTATAACCTGGAGAACTATGAAAACAGGATGCAATTAATATTTTAACTTCATTAAAAATCAGTGATTTAATAACAGTGCTCATCCTGGGCTCTGTGTATGTGTCAATATGTGTTTACAAAGATAACGACTAGGATATAGCTATGTTAAGTATCCTTTCCATTAGACATATGTATAATATACACTAGATGTACTTTATTACACACGGGTAAGTGAGAGTTTCAGGTCAAAAATTCATGAGAGATTACTGGTACTGGCATTATTTCTGAAATTAGAATAAATGTATATAGTGAAAAATATTCAAAACATTTCTATTTCACTTTGAATCACTTTGCTATAGAGTATACTTCTCTTATTATTATGTGAATATTAAGTTGCAAACACCAGGGGACTTGGTGAAACTATACCTTGGAATATTAGCCTAGAAAATAACAACTTGTTAAAAATTAGTGATAGCTATGTGAAAAACATTTTATGTGAAAAACATTTTATTTGAAAAAGCACACATATGCCACTTTAAAAGTTTAGATCTTTAAAACATTCAGAAAAATCAACAAGTTATGTATGTCAAGAACAATCATTGGCTTAATTCAAACCTATCACTGGGCATCTATAAAGAAAATAACTAAAGTCAAGTGGTATGCCAAGGATTCATCTGGCTATGAATGATCCACTGTAACAATCAAATGGCACTACCCCTCTAGGGCAAAGGAAGCAGTATAAGATAACTGGTTCTGATTTAAAATGAACAATAATAAAACAAATAAATTTTTTAAATCTTCTCTCTTGTTTTTGCTTTTTCTCAGGTATCTTATAACTCATCTTTCAAATTCCCATTTTAGGACTGTAGTCACATCTCAAATGAATAGTAACACCACAGATGACAAATGCTAGATTCATAATAAATTGCTTTTATATATAGATACTGAGCTATGTGCTTTGGTCTTCCATGATTATTCAGTTTATCTACTCAATATCACTTTATAGGGTATTTTAAAAAAAGATGTATCGACTCAGTTCTTTGTTCTCCTTGGGGGACCCCACCCTCTGGTAACAGCTGTCTCACAAGACCTCATGGGATCTTGTATAACCTCATATCTGACTCAGTTGTCTCAGTCAATTAGAAAAGTGAAATACAGAACCTCACTTCATAAAATAATGATTTGTCTAAGAAGAAACTACTGAATAACCCAAAACACCAATTCACCAAAACACATTATTTTTAGTTAAATGTTATTTTGGATCAAAAGATGTCAAACCAAGTTGAAATACCGTATTAGAAACCTTCATAATATGAAGTATTGCTGTTTTTGTTCAATAAGAGATTTGTAATTAATTTTCTCATCTTGAAAAGGTCAGTGCAGATGTAAAATCTTCTATCGTCTTTAGCACTGGTAAAGCCATATGGCTAAACTTAGCCCAAGGATCCACAACACCCTGAATCCCTACTTATAATCCATAACAAAGAAGAGGGAGGGAGAATGAAGGTAGGAGAAAGTTGACTATAGAATATGTTGTCTCCAGTTCATGTTGCTTAATATAGTTATGCATTCCCTACTTTGTGTGGCTCAGGAAATGTTAGCCTCTGCTCAATCTGACAATCAGATAAATTATTCCTCTCCCCTTGAGAGGGAGCAACAGGGGAATGGAAAACTGGGCATGAAATAGTAACTCCCAAACTTCCCCTAGGGCCATAAAGAGCCTGCAATAAAGAATAGAGTTTCACATCAAACATATTCCTACTTGGATTTAATATATTTTCTGCAACAGTTATAGTTATTTGCAAACTATTTGCAATAAACAAAACATAAATTTTAATTTAATTGTTCCAGTTAGGTGAAAAAGGTTTCTGAATAGAAACATTCCCTTGTCTCTTACTTTCTGATTCATCAATCTCAAGAAAAACTTGCAGAAATACATGAATGGAGAATGTTATGTTTGTGACAAATACGATTTTGTGGATATTGTCTAAAACTATTTGATTGACTTCTGACCAAATGACACCACAAAACACATGGCAATCTTACTGGGTAACTACTGGGTGCTTCTGAAAATAGGGTCTGCAGTATTTTTCATAATGCGTTTTTGGTTATAGTGAACTCTTTATATCACACAACTTTAAACCAAATAAAGTGGTTTCTATTAAGGGATCACAGAATTGGTCTACTTAGTTTTCCTGACACTTTCTGAAGTTTTAGAACCTGTGACAACACTGCTACTTCAAGGGACTTTACGACTTTCAGCAGAGCAAACTGGGAAAAAAATTCTATTGCCTGGGATAATCAGCTAAAATGCAAGTCAAAGAAGCAAACTAGAGTGAAAAAAAACTGCATGAGATATATATATTTTTTTACATTCAAAAACTCTTAGGAATAGACCCAAGTCACTCAATAAAAGCAGAGGTGAAAATAAGCTGAACAAATAAAGTTTATCTTGATGAAGTAAAGAAACTTCACTTCATGATTTCATTAGAAAATATGCATGGAGTAAGGGGAGAGAAGAGGGGAGATGCTGGTAAATCTTTCTTTCAGATTAAATAAATAGAATATGTTTTTGTTGTTTTTAGTTCCTTCTGGATTGAAAAGTAAACACTGTCTATTTCCCCAGTGTTCCATGGAACCAAGATGTTATAGAAATATAAAAATAATGAATAAAAAATATGAAATCTTTATTTAATCTTATTTGAATTCAAAGCTACTTTAGAAGGAAATAGAACTACACTGAAAGATTAAAGTGTATATATTCATGTTTTCAAAAAGCCTAAAATATTTCTGGCTCATAGACTCCATTTAAGAGTTTCACTTCAATAATTATTTTCAATATTGTTTACATACTCAATTTGAACTTTCCTGCTGTCTTTATGATTAACTATAAGTAATTTCAAATTTCATTAACTTTACCTAATTATTAAAAATTAAAATACACTGTATATTATAAGGGTGGTGAGACATTCTTGAATTAAAAATAAAATTCCTTTTATTATTAGTACACACAACCAACAAATAAATAAAAATGTTGATGAATAACTCCAATTATAAGAAACTAAATTAAATGACCCTTCTTGCACTCCTAAATATATCTTGTTTAAATTAACAACAAGTAAAGTTATCTAGAATATCAATAGAGGTCAAAGTATGATTAAGAAGGTAAAAAGCCAGCTGAAGGGTGAAGGATGCATATTACCTACATTTGCTTAGAGTAGATGTCTGTGTCCATCCGGACTGAGGCAAGAGTAACATTTGTAATCCTAATGCTTAATAACAGTGGGCTTGGTACATAGGTGATGCTCAAAAAAATATTCTCCAATACAAGTTGCTAAATTAATTTTTGTTTTGTCAGAAAGATAATTGAATTTGTAAATGTGAATAACAATTTGTCACATTCATACTAACATATCTGGTTTGCACAGGAAATAAGATTATGTGTTAAACTTTCATCAATTACTTAAGAACATGGTCTTGAAGTCCTCTTATTATGTTACATGCAACTAAACGAAAATAATTACAAACATAAACTCTGATTCTAGAGAAAATGATTAAAAAATTCCATTATGAAATGTAGTTTAAGTGTTCATGGAATGAAATATTCTCAAAAATTAAAAAAAAAAAAATCTTGAGTCTCACCAAGACTGTCCATCTCTAGATTTCTGTAATGATTCTAAATAAATTACAAGGCAGACTTTTTAACAGTATCATTTGCTATGCACTCCGTAAGAAAATTAATTTTATCACATATATCAGATTCTAAAATGGTTTATGTCACATACATGTACACAAAAATCTCTGAGACTAGACTTCTTTGAAAGCAAATCCTCTGCAAAATGCAAAGGAATAAAACTTTATTTCTTGTGAAATAACAGTAAGTTAGTTATACTTAACTAAAAAGTGTAGTTCATATCATTGTCATTTGGTAATGCTGGTGTCTGAGGGAACTGTCTTTCCCTTATAGGTTTTATAGGCAAAGGGTTGCAAATGAGAGGATTTAACTAAAGATCTAAGATAAGAAAAATCTTAAACACCAATTTCCTAACTGAATAGGAGAGAAACTGATATACTTTATAAGAATAGCTGTATTGAAGTAAAATTTCCATGCCATAAAAGGGACTCACTGTATGGAAACAACTCAATTTTTAATATATTAATAGTTATGCAACCATTACCAATATCAAGTTTTAAAATATTTCTATCACCCTCCAAAATTTCTTCATATCCATCTAAAGTGAATCCCTATGCCCACCTCCAGTCCTAGGCAACCAGTGATCTCCCCATTTCTATAGATTTACTTTTTTCTGGGAATTTCACACAAGTTGAAACATGCAGTATGAATCTTGTGTGTCTAGCTTCAGTCACTTGGCAAAATATTTTTGAGGTTCATCTATTTTGTAGCATGGTTCAGTACCATGTTCCTGTTCATTACTGAACAGCATTCTACTATAAGGATAAGTCAGACTGTGCTGATGGACATTTGGATTGCTGCCAGTTTTGGCTATTAAGAATACCGTTTCTATGAATATCTACAGCCAAGTCTTCGTGTAGACGTATTTTTCAGTTTTCTTGGTTAGAGGTCTGGGAGCAGTTAGGAAGATCAGGCGATAAGTTTACATATTAACTTTTTAAGAAACTGCCAACTTACTTTCCAAAGTGGCTGTAGTTCTTATTTTAAATAACAGGTAGCAACATATGAGGGTTCCAAATTCACCACTTCATCACCAACACTTCTTATTGTCTTTCCTTTTGATTACAGCCATCTAAGTGGATGTGAAGTAGTATCTCAGTTTGGTTTTATTTGTATCCCCCCAACAATTAATGATGCTGAGAATCTCTTCATGTGCTTATTAAGCATTTCTGTATCTTCTTAAAGAAATGTCTCTTTAAATATGTGCTTATTTTAAACTAAAGTGTCTTGTTGATAGTGAGTTAGAGGAGTTCTTTATGTCCTAAGTATAAGCCCTTTACTAGATATATAATTTGCAAATATTTTCTGCTAGTATATGGTTTGTGAGTTTCATGTTCTAATTGGTAATATATTAATCCTGTGTCATACAAACATAAATAAACTTTATTAAACTAGTAGGTTGGAAGTAACATGGAAGTCACTCTTGCAACATTAAAGTTAATTTATTGTTTCAACTTAAGTCCTTCAAGAAATAAAATGTAAATGATTAAAATAATATTTGCAATTATAAAATTATTTAAATTTTTTAAATCATGTGAGTTTCTTTAATGAGTTTTATAGGCTATCTATATCTTGAATAATAAAATATTATAGCATGGAAATAAATTAAGATTTATTTGCTATATTCATCTATGAGTTCTCCATTACTTTAACATTTAATTGAGCTTGATTCCAAGCATTAAAAGGCTAAGTAAATCTGAAACTAAATATATTAACTAAAAATCCTTTGTGATTAAATCCTTTGCATCAAAAAAAATAGAAACATTATGCTGTACACAAGAAATTTTACACATTGTAACTGACTATACTTCAATAAATAAAAATATATATATATAGTAGTAAAAGTCTTGTTTCTGAAGAATCTTATATAACTATACTTCTCAGGTTATCAATTATCAGTTTTAAAATTCGTAACTTCTCACACTTGTTAGTCATTAAGAGTGTGTTGTGTTTATAAATTACTGTATGTAGGGATGTCACTTGAGAGAAATGTGAAATGAACACATTCTAATCCCAAAGTCTCATTCCGCCATTCCTCTTTCAGAAACATATCACTTTCATCCAGTAAGAAATCTCTATTTGGAGTTACTTTTGTTCTACAGGGTTACTAATTTCTCAGCATTGGTCAATGCAGAAAATGTAACTTTGCCTCCTACTCTTCATTAAAATAGAGCTTCCCATACTGCATGCTAGGTGGAAATAAGGACTATTAGGTAGGTCATACTTCAAATAGATTAATTCAAATTAACAGGTGAGATAGCTAATGTTTGAGGTTTCCTTTGTTTTGTGTTAATGTAATATTTAAAATGATAATGAATTTAATTACCTATATACTTTATGATATATAGCGTGGTGTATGTTTGGTAAGCAAATGAATTTTACAAATGCCCTAAAGCCAAGCAGACAGAATTCATGGGTTATATCGCAGGTCAGATAAAAAGGAAGTAGGAAAAGAAGAAAGGTTAATTTTTAAACAGGTTGCCTTTTCTATACCATATATTTAATCACATCAGATCAGCAGGCCCCTATGTAATTCATATATGCATAGATACTTTGCTCAGCATTAATGTTTTAACATATTAGATAATTTGTTAGGCAAATCACACTACTACCATGCCTATGATCATGTTAAATTACACGGCAAAAGAGACTGTTCAGGTGGGTCTAATTTAACCACACGAGCCCTTAAAAGCAAACAAAATTTTCAGCTAGTAGTCAGAGAAGTAAAATGGCAAGAAAGACTCAAATGTGCCACCGACACCTTGAAGATGGAAGAGACTACATGGAAAACAAGGAGACAAAGAAAACTTAGAAGAGGATCGCATCCCCTGATTTAAACCTGGGGAGTAGAGATTTCAGTCACGCCATGTGCCTGGCTTCAGACCTACCAACACAGG
Source organism: Camelus bactrianus (assembly GCF_048773025.1). Taxonomy (NCBI): domain Eukaryota; kingdom Metazoa; phylum Chordata; class Mammalia; order Artiodactyla; family Camelidae; genus Camelus; species Camelus bactrianus. The sequence goes on along the minus strand of NC_133546.1, from coordinate 20,784,507 downwards.
AAGAGAACAGATCTGTGCCACTTAAAGCTCCTGCATTTGTGGTAACATGTCATGCAGCCACAGAAAACCAACACAATAGTGTGAACCACTCTTTCCTCACCTTCAAGAGAAAAACAGAAATGCATCAGATTTGTAACTGAAATTTTCAGAAGTGCTCTGAAGAAAAATATCTTTATGCCTTGAGGTTTCAACACAGATAGACATGGACTGGAAAACTATCCTCCCAATAAATTTAATGATAATTTTCAAGAATATGACATGAGATGCTTGATGCCTGAGCCTTTACCAAGCCTTTATTATACATTTTATCCTGGTATGCAATTACATTATTCAAAATCATCAAATCTTATGCAACATTGTTTTGATGGTAATTATCTGAAGTACTATCTATAATTAAATTATGAAATTTAATCTACTGACAAAAGCACCATAGCCATTTTTAAGGGAACCACATATTAATCAATGCCCACATCAATGCATTTTAACTTAACAGTGATGATGAAATGCAAATTAAAAATATAACAACACATCTTATCCATAGAATAATAGAATAATAAAAAAAATACATAGCACTGTTGAAGGTATGGTGGAACAGTAATACTCATATCTTCTACAGGCATATCAGACTATACAAATAATTTGAGATTTCCTTAAATAATAATGAACACGGGCATACTCTGAGATACATAAATGCCCCTTCTGGGTTTAAAACACAGAGTAGCTCTTGAAACAAACCAATACAAACAAAACCTAAATTTCCATTGACAGTAGAACTGATAAATAATTTAGTATTCATATATTTAGTATACTCTAGATGAAGGGAAACGAAGTAAAACTACAAAAACTAATGTAATTTGAATAAAATGAATGCTCAGAGTGAATGAATACAGTGTAATCCTAAAAGTTCAAAAACAGGCAGAAGTAAATATATGAAAAAGCAAGAGAATGATAATAAAACTCAGGATAGTATTAGATCTTAATTTGTGGGGATGTCACACTCTTTACTGCATAACTCTTAAAATTCCATTTTTAAATTTGCTGTAGGTTTATAAACTCTATTTTGTCTTTTATTCTTATTCAAGCATCTTTAATTATCATACTCTGATTTGAAAAATTATAAAGCCTCTACGTGTATATATCTACAGATCACTCTCTATCTCTCTATCTTTCTATCCATCCAGGTTTCCACCTGGTATCATTTTTCTTCTTCTTGAAGAAATTCCTTTAACATTTAATACAGCTGCAGGTTTTCTTGTGAAAAACTTCCTCATTTTTAGTTATCTTGATACATCCTTATTTCATCATCTTTTTCTTCATTTTTAATTGAAGTAGAATTGATATATAACATTAGTTTTAGGTGTACAACATGATCTGACAGTTGTATGCGTTGCAAAATGATCACCACAGTAAGTCTAGTTAGCATCCATTGCCTTAGTTACACTATTTTTCTTTCGTGATAAGGATTTTTAAGATTTACTCTCTCAGCAGTTTTCAAATATGCAATGCAGCATTATTAACTACAGTCACCATGCTGTAAATTACATCCTTATTACTTTACTTTACAATTGGAAGTTTGTACCTGTTGTCCCCCTTCACCCATTTCGTCCATCCCCAGCCCACACCTCTATTCTCTGTATCTATGAGCTTGTTTTTTGTTGGTCGGTTTTGGTTTTATTTTTAGATTCCAAATATACTGTCTTTGGCTTTGTTTGACCTATTTCACTTATCACGATGGGCTCAAAATCCAACCATGTTGTAGCAAATAGCAACATTCATTCTTTTTTATAACTAAATAATATTCCATTGTGTATATGTTACAGAAATATATATATGTGTGTGTGTGTGTATATATACACACACACATACACACACTTACGTACTACAATTTCTTTATCCATTTATCCAACAACCACACTTAGGTCGTTTCCATATCTTGGCTATTGTAAACAATACTGGCATAGTGATTTTGTCTCCTTTGGATAAATATCCAGGAGTGGAATTGCAGGATCATTTGGTAGTCTCATTTTTAATTTTTTGAGGGAACTCCATACCTTTGCTATAGTGGCTGTACCAATTTACCTTCCCAGCAACAGTGCACAAGGGTTCACTTGTTTCCATATTCATTGCCAACACCTGTTATTTGTCTTTGATAACCATCATTTTAGTAAGTGTGAGGTAATATCTCCTTGTGCTTTTGACCTGAATTTCCCTGATGATTAGTGATGTCAAGCACGTTTTCATGTACCTGTTGGTCATCAGTATGTCTTTTTTTGAGAAAATGTCTATTCAGATCTTCTGCCCATTTTTTAAATTGGATTGTATGTATTTTTGCTATTGACTTGTACAAGTTATTTATATATTTTGGATAGCAACCCCTTATCAGATATATGATTTGCATCATCTTCATTTTTGAAAGTTTTTTGCTGATAGATTTTCTAAGTTTGCAGATTTTTAAAAAATTCTCCTAGCAGCCTTTTTAAAAAGTCTGTACTATTGTGTTTTAGCTTACACAGTTTCTGAGAAGTTACCCATTATTTAAAACTTCTCTCCAAGAAAATTCAGGGCCAAATGACTTAACTGCTAAATTCTTCCAAATTTCAAGATTTCTTATACAAATACCAGATGTAGTTACTACATCCCTAGATATCATTACTTATTTAAAGCTATTGGGGCAAGCATGGATGGATAACTTTCCTGTAAACTGAATTTTTTTTCCAAAATAAGAGATTACTAGAAAATGAGAAAATATTAAGGGTTAAAATGAAGCCAACGAGGAAAAGATATTTTCAATAGATACATGTAACAAAGCATATGTATCCTGAATATATAAAAATTCTCAAAAATCAAAAAGAAAAGCGCAGAAACCTAGTAGAAATCAAGCAAAAGAATGAACATGCACTCCACTAAAAAAGAATATTTGAATCTAAAATAAATATATGAAATTACATTGGAATCAATAACTATCAGGTAACTGCAAAATCACCAACAGAGCTTTGTATACACTCCAAAATGATCAAATAAAAATGTGCTAGTGAAAAATGGCAGAGCAACTGATACTCTCCTACGTGGCAGTAGGAATTTAAATTGGTACAACCATTTTAGAAAATTCAGTATCTGTAAAAGCTCAGTAATAAATGCATAATAACTAACTCAGGAATTTCCTCCTATATATAAAACCAACAGAAATGAGTATATTTTTCACCAAAGTACATGTGCTAGCAGCACTATCTGTAGCAGGCAAAACCTGCAACAACCCAGTATTTCACACAATACCAAAAAGAATATATAAATTGTGTTATAGCCATACAGTGTATTACCATGAGGAATTTTAAATGAATGAACCATAACTACATGCAACAACTTAGATAAATCTCATAAATATTAAGTAAAAGGAACCAAACACAAAAGAATGTCTATTATGATTTCATTTACATAATGCTCATAATTAGGCAAAAGCAATTTATGGTATTAGAATGCAGAATGGTATTTATCATTGGGGGAAATGATACAGTAATGCCCTGTTATTGTTTTATGTGCTGGTTTCATGGATGTGTTCACTTACTGAAAATTTATCAACTTATACATTATAATTTTATGATTTCCTTTATGTATGCTATATTCAATGAAATATTTAAGAAAAAGTGCATTTTACTAATAATTGATCTTTTTCTCTCCTTACCTAAGAATCAAATCAATGAACTAAGAGCCACATAGAAATACTTATTACAGAATATTATGAAATACTTTTCGTAGCTGAATATATTTAAAGAGAATATTCACTAGCATTCTGTTTATAAGATTTTCACAATTTTATTATGTTTCCTCTCTCTTCAATTTTTTCTGCCCTATGCTTATTAATAATCATGGAGAAAAAATGAATGAACACAAAACTAGAAACCCTAGGTCATTTTTAATTTACAGTTTTGTTCTGTTTACTTTCAAACTTACTTTTGTTTTATAACATCTGCTACCTTTTTCCTTCAAAAGTTTCTAAATCTACTAATTTCCTTCACCATAACTTCTATCTTTGTCTAAACTCCAAGCATATTTTCATAGCAATATCTTTTCACTTTACACTTTGATATTAATACCAAAGTACCACAATATCAGCCACTTATATAAATTAATTCAATTATATTTCTGACAACAAGTATGCCTTAGATTTGTGAAGTTATCATGAACTCTTATAAAGTTCAGAATAGGTATAAGTATAAATATTGTATTCAGCATAATTACAGTCTTAAATATATAGACCCAAATAAATATGTAGCTTTTGTGATGATTATATCAGATGCTACAGAAATAGTAAACAAGCTTAGCTCCATAGTTTGTTCACAGTAGACAGTAATTTAAATCATTCACTATTCAAGTCATTTAAAAATATCTGTTAAGCTTCCATTTGTGGCTGAGAACAGCTCTTGTATGTAATGCTAATACAAAGACCATAACTATTTTTTTTTGGACTAAGATTATTAAGAAATGGAGATAAGCTGGAGACAGTTATAATTTTCATATTCATTTAAATTATAGTATCACAGAGCTCTGAAAAACATAATTTCTAATCTTCCATAAAACAAGAGTTGATAACGATGCTGAACAAACGCTGTTGGCATAAGGCCCTGACGGGGTAGCTTTGATTAATGCTGTAGCTTTCATAAGGTGCTGCTGAAGGAAGACACAGTTCAATAAATTAGAAGCACAAGGAAGTATGGCGAATGCCTGCCAGCAGTAGAATGTTTACATGATTTACTTGCCACAGAACAGCTTACTAGAGGGATTACAGGAAAAGCTAACCATGAAATAACATTCTCTGATACTCTGTCCCCCAGAAGTCAGGAACACAATTCAGCTGCATTGAAATTAACCAAATATTGCCCATTCTTTTGAAGACAAAACATGCCTACCACAAAGGAAAACCTGAGGAAATGGGACTGCCATAGCTATTGTTTGAATTTCCTTTTCAGAAGTCTGGACCCTTATTCAGAAATGGAAGGATAAGATAGAGAGGTATAGGTAAGTAGGTAGGTAGGTAGGTATATGGGTAAATGGACAGATGTAAATATATGACTATAAATAACCTTTCCAACTCTTAAACAGAAGCTCTGATCATTGTTTTCAGACATTTTTTTTTCAAGTAAGTATTTAATGCTATAAATGTCTAATACCAATTTTTAACCCATCCCACATATATTGATATGATTTGTGTTCACTTTCATTTATTTCCCAGGGTTCTAGTGATTTTCCTAACTGGTCCTAAGGTTGACTGTGAAACCTGTTAATTTAAATCTGTTCATAAATTTAGAAGTATCTGGACATTTTCCAGATATTTCTGTTACATCTTACTTACTTGCGTTTGGATCAAAAAACCACTTTTTAAAATTTTACGTAAAGAGGAGAGTATGATTTGAGATGCACAATCAGAGAAGACAATGGATCAGCGTCTTTCCCACATTCTATCGGATATCTATTGCTGCATAACAATTACTGCTACAAATTTAACAGCTTGAAGCAACACACATTTGTCATCTCAGTTTCTGCGGGTCAGGAATCTTGGTAAAGCTTAGTTGCCTCCTCTGCAAAGCTGCAAATGAAGGTGTCAGCCTCAGCCTGGGGGGCTCATTGGAATGTTTGACTATGGAAGGATCCACTGCTAAGCCCATTCAGGTTGTTGGCAGAATTCATTTTACCATGGCCTTCAAACGAAAGGTTTTATTTCCCTGTCAGCTTGAAACCACCTTAAGCTCCTAAAAGCTGCCTGCAGGTCTCAGCCACATGGGATTCTTTAGCATGGCTGATTGCTTCCTCAAAGCCAGCAAGGAAATGAGGGGTTCCAGGGAGAAGGGCAGCACAGACTTACGTATTGTAATCACATCATCACATACAGCCCACCACCTTTGCCATACCCTATTGGTTATAAGCAAGTTATAGGTCCTGCTCACACTTAGGGGATAAGCTCACACAAGGAACATCAGGACGTGGCGAGCATGGTAGCTACCTTGAGTCTTACACATACAGACATGCATCCCTGCTAAATACTTTTCAAGTGACCTCTTTTCATTTTTTCTCAGTATTTTGCTCTTTGAGTGTCATTTTAGAGAGATTCTATTGCTATATAAGCAAACTGAATGATCTTTTCAACTGCTGAGCCTAAATTTCTGAGAGGGGAAGAGAGAAAGAGATTCACAGTTAATGATCGGCCAAAGACTCAAGGAGCCAGAGCTTAGCTGCTGCCCCCGGCCAACAAGGAGAGACAGAAGGTATGTGAAAATGCACGTGTGATGCAATAGCAGTGATGCCTTGCACCAAATACAAATAAATATCCTTTTTTTTTCCTTCTGCCTTCCTAGTCTCACATAAAATGCCTCTTGGAGCCCATGCTAATTCAGAGATGTGCAGAAAAATACATTCTGGAAATGAATTTCTCATTTAGCTAAATCAACATAATTATTACAGGAACTACATTTACTTTTTATTAGAAGCATTATAGTCACTTTTGTACACAGCACTGAAAATTCTATCAAATGGATATTCTGAGACTGGCTCTTTAGCTTCTCTCTCTTACACAGGTCCAAAATTCCCTGTTTTCTCCCAGTCTTCTCCCTCTAGCAGACTTCGTCCCCTAAGCGTCTTGTGATGGTGACGAGTCCCCCTGCCTTACCAGCTCTGTATCACTCAGTTTCCTTTAAAACCCAGAATTCACCAATAGCCTATCGGGGAAAGTGACCTTCTATTTGGGTCACTTCAGTTGTACCAGCCAAACACGGCTCTCAGCACCTATTTCATTTTACTCAGAAGTGGAAGCCTACCTGTCCGCACCTAATATAACAAGTATTTCAGATTAACTCCACCATATTGCTATTTATTTTATATCTGTCCAATATTCATATATATCTTTCTCTTCGCTGCATTGCTTTTCTTAGTTCAGAGGTGCTTAACTGTGGGTGATTTTGTCCCTCAGGGAACATACCTAGAGGCCTTTTCTGTCTTACCTTGTAGAGGAAGATGGTAATGATACCTACTGGGCAGAAGCCAGGGATGCTGTTAAACCGCATCTTACAACACACAGGACAGTTAAGAATGATCTTGGCTCAAAATGTCAATACAGTCAAGACTGGGGAGCTCTGCTTTAGTTTAAGTACTTCTATTCTGTTTTCCCTTGTAAATTCCCGTCTATTTTTACTGTTCTTTAATCAGTAACCCTAAGCATAACAATATGCATTATTCACTGATTAAATTCTAACATACACTTACACCTTTACTTTTTTTCTAGAAAATAAAAGGCCTTTAAACAATTTAGGTTCATTTATACCTTATCACATTTGTGTAATTATTGTATTTTATCTTAATCCTCATTATTAAACTCTACAAGGTGCAAATATTTTTCACTTATATTGTCAACATTGTCTTTTCACAATGTATCTACCCTTTCTATTGTTCTGCATCACCTTCTACACCTCTGTCTTTCTATCTGGATCATTTTTCTTCTGTGTGTTGTTTTTCACATATGTCTTCCTGAAGACTTCATAAAGTTTTTTCTTTGCAAACTTAACTTGCCTTAACTATTGAACAATATTTTTGCTTGATAAAAAAAAATTACCTTAGTATTTCATTTTTTAAATTAATTTAAAGATATAATTCCATACTTTTCTAGCTTCTATTTTCCTTTTGACAGTTCCACTGCATTATGTCAGTATTAGAGCTGCTCATTTAAAGACAGTATTTTTCTCTTTCTTTGGTTTCATGCAGTTTTACTATATTGTTCTTAAGCATGGTTTTCTTTTTATTTAACCTTGTTGGATTTCACACAGTATCTTCAATTTGTGGCTTTGTATCTTTCATCAATGTTGAAAAATTCTCAATTTTCCCTTTAAATATATTTTTCTCTCAGTCACTCTCCTCTTTCTAAGACAAGTTAAAAATAAACTGAAACTCTCCTATGTTCTATATATCCCTTACTTTCTTTTCTACCTTTTCATGCTTTTATATATGGGTTTCAAACTGGATACACTAAGATCTTACTTCTAGCTCTCCAATCCTCTCATCACCTATAGAATCTTCTGCAAAACCCACCCATTGATTCCAATTTCAGCTACTGCGTTTTTATGTTTCCAGTGGTAGAACTGTCATTTAATTGTTCTTTTTCAAAAAAGTTACATCATGTAACTTAAATCTCTTGAACATCTTAATCACATGTTGAAAATCCATATCTAAGAATTCTTGCATCACATCTTTGTCTCCTGCAAGTCAGTTTCTAATATCATTTTCTCATGATTTTCAATATGTTTTGCCTTTTTGCATGCCCAGCAATTTTTAATGATCACAGACAGCTCTATAGAAAAAGTCTACAGAGAAAAATCTAAGGTCCTTATTGATGTTACCTTTCTCCAGAGCGTTTCATATTTTTTGCTCTCAGCAGAAACTATGGTAGGAAAAGATAACCCTAATCTAATAAGGATTAAACTGAGTTGAAACTGGCCTTCCATCTCTGTGGGGGATGGCAGAATGTGAAGCAGCATCGCAGCTGGCATTTATTCCCGTGAGTGTTCCAACCGGAACCTTGGGCTACACACACAGGAGCCTCTCACTTGGCAGGCCACACACTCCATTTATTCTCTGAGTCCCACGAGACATTCAGCAGCTCAGTCTCACAGACTCAGTTTTAAATTAAGCAAATGCTTTAAAGGGTAAATCAAAAGCAAATGCTAGGGTCATAATTTTGGATTCCTCCTTTTCTCCAGGATTGTGGACCTCAATTCATCATTTTCTTGGTATCTGAAAAGAGCTTTCAAAAAAAGTGCCTTAATCTTACAGTGCTGGATCCATGAGTATCAAATTTTTACATTTTGAAACCTAGACATACAGCATTGCTATTCTTGTAGTTTTCAGCCTCATTCAATTCTCCATTTTTTCTCCCAGCCTAAAACCAGCTTTCTCTCTCTCTCTCTTTTTCTCTCATCAGACTGTTGTCTGTCTCATTGTGCACGTATTTCACACACACAATATTTTTTTCCTGAGAATATAAAATAGGCAATTACAAATGTACTTATTTTCACCATAGCAAACATTTTTATTTCAGAATACATATCTCTCATGCTATTATCTGCACTCTATTTTAAGCACACTCATATCTTTTCTCACAAACATTTCACATTATATATATTTTCAGATTTGGTTGGTAGAGGTTATAAATAAAATGTCATTATGATGGTTTATTTTATGTGACAACATGGCTAGGTCACAGTCCCCATTTGTTTGATCAAACACCAGTCTAGATGATGCTATGAAGGTTTTCTTTGATGTGATTAACATTTAAATCAGCAGACTCAAGTAAAGTAGATTACTCCATAGTGTAGGTGGACTTCATCCAATCACTTGAAGGTTTTAAGAATAAAGACTGAGGTTTTCTGAAGAAGAAGGAATTAGCCTCAAAACTGTAGTGCAGAAAGCTTACCTGAGTTTCCAGCTTGTTTCCATGTGGGTTTCAGAGTCAAGATTTACATATCAACTTTTACCAGAATTTCCAGTTTGCTAGCCTGATCTACAAATATGTCAGTTCTCACAATTTCATGAGCCAAACCAATTTCTTAAAAAATAAATCTCTATCTCTACCTATAATTGGTTGTTTCTCTGAAGAACCCTGACTAGTAACAGTCCTAGAATAAAAGAACAGTGAACTAGTTAAGTTCCTTTTTCAGAAAAGGAAAACAGTTACATCTATGAGGTTTAGTGCAGATTAGACGTCAGGAGGTGTCACGTAGGGAAATGGAAACAGGGTCTCAGACAAAGGAAAAACTGCCCTCCTGGTTCCAGCTCTGGGAAAACAACCAGTATGTGCCTTGGAGAAAAGAAGATGTAGACCTTAACAGGTAGAGTCTGGGTCCTAAGACAGTAAGGGCATTCTAGACCTTAGCCAGTGGATTCCTTGGAAAGAAATATTGGCTCTAAAAACTCAAATATATCAGATTTTGACCGTTCATGGTTTCAGAGATCGTCAGAAAGAGACTCTGAGACTCACTCAAGGATTTTCCAGACTCACTGGTGAGGCCAAGCTAAAGTGGAGCTGGACTGAGCCAAGGCAAGCAAACACTGCTTTTCTGCTCTTCAGAAAATCTGAATAGTTTAGACCAATGTAGCCTAGAACCCCCCAGTAAGGTATGGTCAAACGTAACTGTTATTATTCATCACTAAAGCTTTAAAGTTGAAATACATTTGGAAGAACACTCACATATGGTAGCAGAGTGAAATATTCATTCCTGTACCTAAGCTAAGACTATTAGAATATACTAAATAAAATAAAATAGGAAAGATATAAACACTTTCTTAAGTTGAGGACATTGAAATATCAACATTATATATGTATATTTTAAGTGGTACTTTTACAACATGCCCAGTAAAAGATACTTGTTTGAAAATCACCAAAATCTTCCTCCAATATGACTCTCTACTCCTCAAGTTTTAAAATACTATTAATCAGTAGCATTCCTTAAAAGAAAAAAAAAAACTGCAGTCTAAATGCAGGCGGTATTGCAATTAAACCCACTAAGACACAGAAAAGGCTGTCTGCACAGTGGTACACTCAAGCTGAATATTAAATATACATATGTAAAAGACTCCCTAGGGCAGATGAGGTTTTTAATCATAGTGTTTGACTTTCCATATCTGATTTGTTGCTCCTTCTATGGCAGGAGGATGGACTTGGTAGAACATTTTTCTCTAATTTCTTCATAAGCACTACTATCAACCTGACAGCCTAGACTGATTAAATACCCCTATTCACATGCAGACATAACCACTGCCTGTAAGAACCTCTGAGGCTAAAATTAAATGTAAATTAACAAGGGTCCAAACCCCTCTTCAGCTTTTTTCCTCTCAGGGAATTATTACACACTACTTTGTGGGGGAAAGACAGTGTATTTACAAATCACACTTATTTGTTTTTATTTTATTGGCCTAGTAAAGGTCAGATGAGATCCAGCCAAGGGAAGAACAGCAAAATAGTATAAAGCAAGGTAAAATCAACTGCAACAAAAGGCATGTATTAAGGAGAGAATCCAATATATATGCAGATTGGAACAGGAAGTTCAGAGTTTAAGGAAATAAGAGAAAAACAGGCATGTCTTCTAGGTCTATTTTAGCAAACACTAAATGATTAGGGAAGATGGAGTACAAAACAGGAAGTCCAGGTTACACCCCTGGACACAAAAATGTCAGGCAGCTATTATGGACAATGTGGCACAATAAAAACATGTGTTCACCCATGATGACACAATAAAAAATATTTGTAACTTTGCCCCAGAGTTTTGATCATCAAAGGAGATAATTGAGCTTTACAGATTAGTGAGTGATTTGAAGGTTCTGTGAGCTAGGACTCCCTGTAGCCATCAATTTAGGGTCACAGTTGGTCTGAGGCCCCAGGAGACCTGAATTCAGAGGGAGAAGAAACTGCTACAGCTGGGTCAAATTAATTATTCAGAAAGATGAATGGAGTGTATAGTCGGGCCATTGCCAAGATCTTTTCATATAATCTTTCTTCTGCTATTACATTACTCATACAAGTCTGAGTTTTCATGCATGTAGATGAGACTGACTACGATTCCATATAAACACTGTCTTAACAATCTTACTACATTTTGATAATCAATTCGCTTTCCTAAGCACTGGAAAGTATACTTCTAACTTTTTCCATTCTTCTCAAACCCCCAGACTTGTCTCCTCACCTTTCTCAGTTCCACCCTGCAGAGTAATAGAAATTATCCCACCCACATCTTCCCAACAACAAATTACAACCTTCTCTTTTCTTCCCTTCCCATAAAAGGGGGATTTTTCTACCATTCTCTGGAATCAATCCAGACCCTTAATTACAGAACATTCATGGTACTGAAAACAGGAAAGGTCACAAGCCTTAAACTAACTCCACAAGGAAGTTCACAAATTTTATCTCAGAGTTGGTCCCACCTTGTTTCTGCACTTTCACTCTGGACAGCCGTTCACTACAGTATGCCTAGATCAGTGAGAGCAGTCACCTTAAGCTCACTACCAGAAGGTGGAACGGTTCTCTAGAAAGTCTCAGAGGTGAGTCCATAGCAGCTAAGCATGCATAAGTCCAGGGCTGGGCACAAAAAAAATGGTAAACAAAATGGAGGCAACTTGGTACAGCAAAAGAGGAGTCAGCTCTTAACATAAGGAATATCTAATCAGAAAACTGAAGGCACAGTGTAAGTGGCATTTACAATAGCCTAGCAATCATGGGTAGATAACCTAGTAGAAATGCTAAATACCTTGTGTAGAAACTCAATTGAAGTAAGAAAAGATAATCTTGGAGCGGTAAATGATGTTAATGGATTAGAAATATTGGAAATATAACATTGTAACTATATCACTCTTCCAAAACTCACCCATACATTCAATAAAATTCCAGTTAAAATTCCAATAGGATTGGGCACATAGAAATTCACAAAACTGGTCTAAACTTTGCACAAAAGAATACATAGAATTCTGAAAAGGAAGACCAAAAAGGAGGGATTTCCCACCAAATCCACACATTTTATACAATAACAAATAAATTGATGTGATATTGGTCTAGACAGACAAAAAGATCAAATCCTGACAACAGACTGTCTTCAGCATGTTGATGATTTATCAAATGGAGTATGTGAAATATAAGTAAAAGGTCTGAAAGTACAATATTAAGGACAAGAATCAGAAAAGGACGGAATGAAAAGTATCAGATAAACTAAACAGAATAATAATGTTACCAATTATTCATACAATGGGACCTTATTTGGCCTTAAAAAGAAATGAAGTATTGATTCAATCTACAACATGAGTGAACTTTGAAAACATTGCCCTGAGTGAAAGAATCCAGATACAAAAGGCCACATATTGTATGATTCCATTTAATATGAAATGTCCGCAATAGGCAAATCTATAGAGGCAGAAAGTAGATTTAACAGTTGCCAGGGCTAGGGGGAGGAAGAAATGGGGAGTGACTGCAAACAGGTGTAGGGCTTCCTGGGGTAGATGATGAAATGTTCTGGAATTAGATTGTGGTGACTGACGCATAACCTTGTGAATCTACTAAAAACCCCTGAATTGTAGACTGTGAAAGGGTGAACTTTATGGTATATGAATTGTATCTCGATAAAACTCAGTACAAATATTTATATTTTGAACTGTTCCTGTAATATCTCTAAAGTAAAAAAATAAATAAATAAAACTAATAGGGAATCAGAGGAATTTATCATAGATTCCAGGGGAGCACAAAATATTTGCTACGGACAAAAGAAAGACCAAAAATTAAGAAAAGTGAATTATGTTAGAGATAGTGTCAGGACTTTCCCTCACTTTTCATTTTCCAAGCAGACTTCAATACTACAGTAACAGTATAAAGTATATATATATATATATATATATATAAAAGATTGTTGGATGTTAACTGAAATAAGCAGACTTTGAGTGATTTTTTTTTCCTTAAATTGTTGGACATCAATTTCATCACCTATTATGAACTACAGATTCTTCCACCAATTGGCTTTCAAAAGTTTTTGCTGTTGATGATGTATACAATTCATTATCATTTTATATATCCAGGAGGAGAAAATGGGAGCATGTTATTTTCAGAGAGTGATTATAAATTGATTCTTAACACTCTTCACTTTAACTAGTTTGATTTAAACAATTATCTGAAAATTCCCCAAAGCAGCCTTTTCTCAGGTACCTTTTTTGTGGCTCTAAACTCAGGCTATTGATCTGATTCCCAGTCGCTGTTTCTCTTAACACAGCTAGAGTGAATTCAGTTGCTTCACCAGATGCTTTTGGGTATAATTTGAAGACTATGGTTGACATTTTAATAACTACTGTACTCACATCAATAAATGCTATTTAGTACATTTTCTAGGGCAATATTATAGTTTAAAATGTATTTAGTTGGCTTAGTTATTAAATCTGAAAATGCCTTCAAAATGAGAGAAGCCAGAACATTTATCCTAACAGATTCAATATCTTGTAATTTTTTAAATGCCCAGTGATGAAACTTAGAGTCTAGGAAATTGTACTTATAGTGTATATGAGTATACACTATGTATATGTATGCTTATGCAAGCATAACTTAGATTTTACAGATAGATATATGCATACGTGTGCATTCCATCTTTTACATGATTACCTCTAACCAGCAATTCTCCTTCCTTTCACTGGATTTCAAAGAGATAACATAAATAGCTGCTCTCAGAAAATACATCATAAAATAATCAGCTTTTTTATATATGATTTTATTACCTGGAATAATTTATAAATGGGAAGCACAGCAACTACTGCTATGTATTTTAGGCCAAGTGTCTTAGCTGCTCACAGCTATAAATTCGTTCAATCTATAATAGTCAGAATCTTTGAAATTACATGTATGAAAACAGGAAGGAATGTGGATGCTTCTCAGGCAAGGGGGGGCATAGTGTGGACATCTTTTGGAGTTTCTCTGCCTAGAATTTCTTCACCCTTCGTTCACGAATCAGTTGGTACAAGAGAGACTAACCTCCTCTAGGCATTTTAATCCAAAAGGAATTTAGATGCTTACAAGTCACTGAATTTACTAAAGTGGGTGCTAGGGTGGGTCTTCCAGAGTGACTCAGAAAAATACAGAGTCGAGCACTAGAACAGATGCTCTCAGAGGTCACCACTGGATCGATGTTACAAGAAAGACGACAAGACAGCTTCTGAGAAGCTGGAGAGTGGATATTGGAAAGATGCTTCATTAAAAAAAAAAAAGGCTCACACTTTCATGACATTGTTTGTCAGGAGGAACATCCCAAAATTACAGAAAGACGAGTTCCTTCTCATTTACTCCTTATGAATTCTGCTTCAGTGAATCTCATGCGAAGATCTAATTTACACCCAGTACCCACACTGCAATGGACTCTTGGAGATGTAATTTTAGCTTTTTAACTTCGACAAATAGGGAACTGGAGTGAATTTTAAGGGAACCAATCCAGAGTATCCATTTTACTCTCTCTTTTTTTTTTTTTAACAAAGCAGCTATAAAATGTATTTGCTAGTAACAATGAGGAGTGACTCCCAAGTCTACTGCTCCTGATCTCTTCCTGAGTCATTGAGTCCATTAAGTTCTATTGTGTTTACCTCAATTTCCTCTACCATCACCCCAGTAGGTATATACCAGGCATGGCCAATCAATGGATCTGGTCACTCTTTCCTATTTGCCACAGCTGCAGACAGAGCTTTCTAACAACGTAGAAATCTCCACTATCTCTCCACTCTAATTCCTAAGTTGCTGGTATATAACTAATGCCCTGCTACTGGTGATTAAATGTCCATATGAGGACTTACTCTCTCCAAGAAACAAACAAACAAACAAAAAGTGGAGACCAAACGGCCTCCTTTAAGTCTCTTAACCCAGCTCTAGTCTGCTCCAATGATAAGTCTAGTTCTCTACAAATATGTAATTTTTATTACATTTTAATACCTGAAATGCCAAGTGCTCCATCACTATTTTCCCTTTGTATGAATTACTTGGTAAGTTTCAGACATGTGAAAAGATTCCAAATCCAAAAGTGCTAGAATTTTAATTAAAATTATAGAAAAATGAATATATTTTTCCTTGGAAACCTGACTTTTTATCTTATTCAGAATTCCTCCTCAGGAACATTACAAGTCTTTCCACTTGTTCAACGAGTGCTTTAGGTCTTCCAATAAAATTTTATTATTTTCTTCATTTATGTCCTAAATATTGTTAAACTTATTCTTAGGAATGATAAATTTATTTCTAATCTGAATGGAATTTTCCTCACTTTCTATTTCTAGTTGGAGATTAATAACAGAGAAAAATTATAAAAATGGTGTTTTCCTTGTTTTCTGCCACCTTGACAAATTCCCTGACAATTCAATATTTTTCTTTTATTTGAAAATCTGGTTTTATAGACACAAAATATAATAATCAAAAATGAAATAGATCGATATATTCTTTCTCCTGATATTCATAACATCCAGACAGGGTGAACAATATTAACTCTATTGGCATCCCTACCGTATTGCTGACTATTGTATTTAAACATGGTTTAAACCAAAGTTTTTCACTAGTGTTGCTGTTGCTCTGGAGACACTGACTTGATATAAAAAAAATCTAATTTATTGTATTTAAGGTTTTTTGTTTATTCATTTTCCTATTTCTCTATGAATTACTTTTAGCATTTTCATTGATTTTATTGAACTTTTTGATTTATTGAAATAGATGAGTTCATAGCATTCTCTGTATTTTTAAAAATATTCTCTACTCTGTAATATTTTCTTAATCACTTCTATTATTTATATACGGTTTTACTTCTGTTGTCTAATAATTTTTGCAGAGTTGAGACTACTTATATAATCTTTTGAAAACTAACTTTTCTATTACTGCTGACCATCTCTATGGTTAATTTGTTTTCTAGGTTTTTTTCAATTGAGGTATAGTCAGTTTACAATATTGTGTTCATTTATTATGTATAGCATAGTGGTTCATTATACATTTATATCTATATATTCCTTTTCATGTTCTTTTTAATTATCAGCTATTACAAGGTATTGAATATTTATTACAGAATACAGTCCCCTGTGCTATACAGTAGGACCTTTTGTCTATCTGTCTGGGGTTACTTAGTTTTTTTGACTACCTAACTCATTAATTTTATATTCTTTTAGAGCTATATCTATTTAAAATATACATGTCTCTGTAATCATCATTTTAGTCATTTTTCAAATTTTTGTTTTGATTTGTTAATACAAATTCCAAGTATTTAAAAATTCCATTATTGTTTCCTCTTAATCATGAATTATTCTGAACTACATTTATAGAATTCTAAATGATTGATTAAATCATGAACTGTATTATTGCTGATTTCTAATTTTATGGACTAATGAGGGGATACCATGTGATCTATAAAACAAATCCTTTAAAGTTTGTTGGGACTTCTTTTTTTTGGCCTAGGACATGTTCAGCTACAAATGAACGCACCTCTGTTTTGAGTATAGGACCCTATATCAATTATATCATGCTTTGTTGTTCAAACATTCTGTCATACCATTTCTTGATTTATCTGTTTCTGACAGAGATCTAATAAAATTTCAAAGCATATGGCTCTTTCTACTTCTCTTTGTATTTCTATCACTTCTTTTGCTCTATGCATGTTGATGTTCTATCATCAGGTGAATACAGTTTCACGAACACAGATTCATGATTTGCATGCCTTCTTGGTTGACTTTATGTTTTTCCTTTAAGAAATTATCTTACAAATAATACCTATTATTTTAATTTTTCTCTTCTCTGTAGATATCCAGTGTAATGTAGTTAATATTTTTAATTGGACATGTATACCTCATTTAAAAATATATAAAGTTTTGTGTGGGTGTATGTGTGTCCACACACTTCAGTGTGTACACGTAATTACATAGTGGCAATTTCCTATATAACTCATTTTGTATTCTCTTATCATTAGTGCAATGTTTGAAAATCAATCCATTTATGTGTATGTATCTTTAGTTTATTGCTCTAAAAAGGTGTAGTAATACATGGTATGTTTCCATCACATCTATCCTTCTCTTAATGATGGACATTTAAATTGATCCCACCTCCCTACTACCACAAACAATGTGGGGATAAGCATTCTCATATATTTTGCCATTCATCTCAGTCTTTTGCAGATTCCTCTTGCTCTAGCCATATTTAAAATTCTGATTATTATCATGAAGGCATTCATTCTTCTAGTTAATCTACTATTCTCACTTTGAAGCTATCACTGGTCATTCTAACTTCCTCCAAAAGCTTTCACTAGTAGTAATAGTTCCAATGCACTAAGACATGACAAATCTCTGTGCCCAAAAGACGTATCACCAGAGCCTCATACAGATATGTCCACACTGTCCAAAACTGAACTTCTGAATTGCCTCCTAAAACCTAACTCCCCTATTTTCTATTTTTCCTATGTTAAGCGGCAGCAGTATCAGTTACTCAAGCCAGAATTTAGAAAATCTTTCTTCATTCCTCTCCGTTCTTCATCTCCTACATCCAATCAAAAGGTGAATCCGATAGTCCCACTCGTGAATAACTGTCCAGCTGCCGTCATTTCCACTGCAGCTGTTCTGGTTTAAAACACTATTCTCTCCTGTCTGGATTACTGCACTATTGGCTAGATTTCCATACCACCTACTTACCGTCTCTCTTGCTTGCTTTTAACCCACTCTTTGTACTGCATTCAGAAATCCAAAATGTAAATCCAGTCACATTAATTAACTGTTTAAGATTCTAATTGTTTCTCACTGTCTAAAAATAAAATCCAAATATCTTAACATGAACTATAAAGTCCCTTCCAATAGAACTCCTGGCTGCCTTCACAGACTCCCTTCTACAGGTCTTCCAGTCTACCCAGAGTTTCCAGTTACAATGGAATTTTAATTCATCAATTGGTCTCACTGGTTAGACTTACATCTAGTCCCCCTATCTCTGGTAAACTCCTTCTTCCTAATTTATCTGGATAAGTTCTACTTAATCCTTCAGGTCTTGAGTAGACCTCAAAGATTTTTTTTTTAATCAGAAGTTTTTAGCTAATCCAAAACTATGTGTGTCTCATGTTAAACCCTGTCAGAGTTCTTTGTGTTTTCCTAGCGAGTTTCTGTCAGTTTTTGAAACTTAGACACATATTTATGAAATGATTCATTTAGTATCTATTTCATCTCCTCTCTTGAGGAAAGCTATAACTTTTTGCTGGTGTACTACATTACCTGGCACACCACAGTAGATCAAATGTTAAACAAGCACCTAACAGGTTCCAGACACATTCTTGGCTCTGTAAATACAACAGTGAACTAGACAGACAAAAATGTATGCTCTCCAGGCAGAGACAAACAATAAAAATAATAAATTTTAAAAGTAGCACAGTGTAGGCTTTTAGAGTGTGGCCTCTGGAGCCATACTGCATAGATTCAAAACACAGTTCAGTCACTTCCTAGCTATGTAATTTCTGAAAGTTAGTTAAATCTCTGTACTTCTTTCTTTTATTTTTAAGACAATGATAAAAATACCTACTTCATAAATTTGATATGAAAATTAAATGAGCTAATGTTTATAAGGAACTGAGAATAGTACCCAGCAAGAGGTAAGCATGATAAGTGTTAAATACGTACTTTATACATTATGCTGAAAAGAAGTGTGTATTATGATTATAAAATCAGAATAAAGGGGACTTGGAACAGAAAATGAGGAAGGAAGGTGGCAATTTTCAATACGGTGGTCAGACAGGACTGGTGAAAAGGCAATACTTGAGCAATAAACCAAAGGTTCAAAATAATATATTTTTAAAATGAATTAAAGAATGATTTATAGGATTTTAAGAGTATCCCAAGGTTTGGGTAGGATGATGAAAACAGTGAGACAATAGCAAAAATCATGTGGGACTTGGCAGCTGGTAAAAGAAAACAATAGGTAATCTTAATGGAAAAAGAAAAAGGTTCTACATAAATATAAAGTATAATGCTTCCTTCTTTCACCCTCCAACAACTGGCCCATACAACAGAGCAAGTGAGAAGAAAAATCCTCCATGATGAGGGGGCTGCAATCCATACTGTACTCTTACAAAGGGAAAATTAGTTTTAGTGAAGATTAACAGACGTCCTAAGAGAAAAGGTGACCTGGTCAGGAGAGCTGCTAAAACAAAATTCCCTTTAGTCCTAATGTAACATGGTTTTTCATTATTATTTGTGGGAAACAAAAGCATTTTCCCACCTTGATATTCCTGTTATAAAGTTGTTACATAAATTTATATTTAATTTAGTAGATTACATAAATTAATTATTAATCATTCTCTTACATTTTTCCTATGTGGGTTAATGCCTCAGTAGAATGATGATGATGATGGTAATGACAGAAATGATAAAGTGGAAAATATGAAGGAAAATATATTATAGATTCTAAAGAGAAGAAGAAAGAAGAGGAGGGGGAGGAGAAACCATGTTGAGAATCCCAGAATTCTTTTGAATTCCTTTGCAGTATGTTGCTGTTTCTTGTCAAACGTTACACTAATGAATCCTCAAAAAGACATCTCTGTAAATCACTGTATACTATACAGCTCTTGATGTGGAAAAACAGGCAATTTCTGTTCTATTTCCAGTGGTTGTTTGAAAGATGCTAAAGGCATTAAAACTGATATTACCTTTCATTTCACTGGGCAAAAACCATGTCTTTTCTATTGTCAGAACTCAGTAATAAATAACACTTAAAATATAGAAGAGTAGATTCTTCTCTGTTTAAATCCTTTGCTCATTAAACAAGCCTCTATGACACAATGCTCTTCAATAAACATTTAATAAAATATATCTGGCTTTATAAGTTCACTTATAAAAATGATTAAACACACTTTTATAGTCTATAAAAATTACGAGACAATAGAATCAAAGTCTTTCTCATTTTATTTACTAAATGTAGGAGACTTACAAATAGAAAATAATGGATCAGACAATGTCTTCTTATAATGTATGCCAAATAATAGATAAATTCAGAAAGCAAAAGTTAAAATTTAAAATCCCATCAGTCATGGCAAAAATAATAAAAGCACTTCCATTTCACCCCCTGCACATTTTGGGAATCATATTTTGAATGCATCTCACCAGTACAGGCTGAAAGGAGAAGTGATGTTTAAATGCTATTTTTAACTCTCCAGAGATTATTTTGCAGGAAGAATATTAAAGCCTTGTCAAGTGAGTGAAAAGTGAAACAAATATTTCTCTCCCTTGGAATGGCATTATTTTGAAAATCGCAAAAATACAGTCTAATTCCATAGAGAAAGAAACATACAAGTTTATAGAGACAGCAAATAATGAAAAATTTTCTGAGGCCTATAAAGACAGTGTAGTAAAAACAGAAAGGAGATACTTCTCTTTCTCCTTTTTCTCTAGTAATTTTTCCTACTGCGTCAAAATATATCTTGAGTTTAGAGATACAAGTCTTGTAAAACATATCTTCTTCGTATAATTAATTTTTATCTATTAAACACTATTTTTACCTTTCTCTTGCTTTGCATATGCTAACAGATACATGAACTTACGTTTCCATGTGGTATACATTTCAAAAAGAGTTCTTTTTTCTTTACTTTTTTTTTAACATTTTTTATTGATTTATAATCATTTTACAATGTTGTGTCAAATTCCAGTGTTCAGCACAATTTTTCAGTTATTCATGGACATATACACACTCATTGTCACATTTTTTTCTCTGTGAGTTATCATAACATTTTGTGTATATTTCCTGTGCTATACAGTGTAGTCTATTCTACAATTTTGAAATCCCAGTCTATCCCTTCCCACCCTCCACCCCCCTGGTAACCACAAGTCTGTATTCTCTGTCTGTGAGTCTATTTCTGTCCTTTATTTACACTTTGTTTTTGTTTGTTTGTTTGTTTGTTTTTTGTTTTTTAGATTCCACATATGAGCAATCTCATATGGTATTTTTCTTTCTCTTTCTGGCTTACTTCACTTAGAATGACATTCTCCAGGAGCATCCATGTTGCTGCAAATGGCATTATGTTGTCGGTTTTTATGGCTGAGTAGTATTCCATTGTATAAATATACCACCTCTTCTTTATCCAGTCACCTGTTGATGGACATTTAGGCTGTTTCCATGTTTTGGCTATTGTAAATAGTGCTGCTATGAACATTGGGGTGCAGGTGTCATCCTGAAGTAGATTTCCTTCTGGATATAAGCCCAGGAGTGGGATTCCTGGGTCATATGGTAAGTCTATTCCTAGTCTTTTGAGGAATCTCTACACTGTTTTCCATAGTGGCTGCACCAAACTGCATTCCCACCAGCAGTGTAGGAGGGTTCCCCTTTCTCCACAGCCTCTCCAGCATTTGTCATTTGTGGATTTTTGAATGACGGCCATTCTGACTGGTGTGAGGTGATAACCTCATTGTAGTTTTGATTTGCATTTCTCTGATAATTAGTGATATTGAGCATTTTTTCATGTGCTTTTTGATCATTTGTATGTCTTCCTTGGAGAATTGCTTGTTTAGGTCTTCTGCCCATTTTTGGATTGGGTTGTTTATTTTTTTCTTATTAAGTCGTATGAGCTGCTTATATATTCTGGAGATCAAGCCTTTGTCGGTTTCACTTGCAAAAAATTTCTCCCATTCCATAGGTTTTCTTCTTGCTTTATTTCTGGTTTCCTTTGCTGTGCAGAAGCTTGTAAGTTTCATTAGGTCCCATTTGTTTATTCTTGCTTTTATTTCTTCTAGGAGAAAATTTTTTAAATGTATGTCAGATAATGTTTTGCCTATGTTTTCCTCTAGGAGGTTTATTGTATCTTGTCTTATGTTTAAGACTTTAATCCATTTTGAGTTGATTTTTGTATATGGTGTAAGGGAGTGTTCTAGCTTCATTGTTTTACATGCTGCTGTCCAGTTTTCCCAACACCATTTGCTGAAGAGACTGTCTTTATTCCAATGTATATTCTTGCCTCCTTTGTCGAAGATGAGTTGACCAAAAGTTTGTGGGTTCATTTCTGGGCTCTCTAATCTGTTCCATTGGTCTATATGTCTGTTTTGGTACCAATACCATGCTGTCTTGATGACTGTAGCTCTACAGTATTGTCTGAAGTCTGGGAGAGTTATTCCTCCAGCCTTTTTCTTTCTCTTCAGTAATGCTTTGGCAATTCTAGGTCTTTGATGGTTCCATATGAATTTTATTATGATTTTTTCTAGTTCTGTGAAATATGTCCTGGGTAATTGGATAGGGATTGCATTAAATCTGTAGATTGCCTTGGGCAGTGTGACCATTTTAACAATATTGATTCTTCCAATCCAAGAGCATGGAATATCTTTCCATTTTTTAAAGTCTTCTTTAATTTCCTTCATCAATGGTTTATAGTTTTCTTTGTATAATTCTTTCACCTCCTTGGTTAGATTTATTCCCAGATATTTTATTACTTTGGGTGCTATTTTAAAGGGGATTGTTTCTTTACTTTCTTCTTCTGTTGATTTATCATTAGTGTAAAGAAATGCAACTGATTTTTGAACGTTAATTTTGTAACCTGCTACCTTGCTGAATTCTTCAATCAGCTCTAGTAGCTTTTGTGTGGACCTTTTAGGGTTTTCTATATATAGTAACATGTCATCAGCATATAATGACACTTTTACCTCTTCTTTTCCAATTTGGATCCCTTTTATTTCTTTCTCTTGCCTGACTGCTGTGGCTAGGACTTCCAGGACTATGTTGAATAGGAGTGGTGATAGTGGGCATCCTTGTCTTGTCCCAGATTTTAGTGGGAAGCTTTTGAGTTTTTCACCATTGAGTACTATGCTGGCTGTAGGTTTGTCATATATAGCTTTTATTATGTTGAGATATGTTCCCTCTATACCCACTTTGGCGAGAGTTTTTATCACAAATGGGTGTTGAATTTTATCAAATGCTTTTTCTGCATCGATTGAGATGATCACGTGGTTTTTGTCCTTTCTCTTGTTGATGTGATGTATTACATTGATTGATTTGCGTATGTTGAACCAGCCTTGTGTCCCTGGGATGAACCCCACTTGGTCATGATGTATAATCTTTTTTATGTGTTGTTGGATTCTATTTGCTAAAATTTTGGTGAGGATTTTGGCGTCTATGTTCATCAGTGATATTGGCCTATAATTCTCTTTTTTTGTAGTGTCTTTGCCTGGTTTTGGTATCAGGGTGATGGTGGCTTCATAGAATGAGTTTGGGAGTATTCCCTCCTTTTCAATCGTCTGGAAGAGTTTGAGAAGGACTGGTATGAGTTCTTCTTTGTATGTTTGGTAGAATTCCCCGGTGAAGCCGTCCGGTCCTGGACTTTTATTTGTAGGGAGGTTTTTAATTGCTACTTCTATTTCCTTTCTAGTGATCGGATTGTTCAAGTGTTCAGATTCTTCTTGATTCAGTTTTGGTGGACAGTATGTTTCCAGAAACTTGTCCATCTCCTCTAGGTTATCCAGTTTGGTTCCATATAGTTTTTCATAATATTCTCATATGATATTCTGTATTTCTATTTTGTTTGTTGTAATTTCTCCGTTTTCCTTTCTTATTTTGCTAATTTGTGCTCTCTCTTTTTTCTTCTTTGTGAGTTTGGCCAGAGGTTTGTTGATTTTATTTACTTTTTCAAAAAACCAGCTTTTGGTTTGGTTGATTTCTTCTATGGTCTTGTTAATCTCTATTGTATTTAATTCCTCTCTGATCTTTATTATTTCCTTCCTTCTGCTGCTTTTTGGGGCTTTTTGTTCTTCTTTTTCTAATTCATTCAGGTGGTGGGTTAAATTGTTTATTTGAGATTGTTCTTCTTTTTTGAGGAAGGCCTGTATCGCTATAAACTTCCCTCTTAGCACTGCCTTTGCTGTGTCCCATAGGTTTTGAGTGGTTGTGCTTTCATTATCATTTGTCTCAAGGTATTTTTTAATTTCAGCTTTGATTTCCTCATTGATCCATTGTT
This sequence comes from Camelus bactrianus, assembly GCF_048773025.1. Taxonomy (NCBI): domain Eukaryota; kingdom Metazoa; phylum Chordata; class Mammalia; order Artiodactyla; family Camelidae; genus Camelus; species Camelus bactrianus. The sequence goes on along the minus strand of NC_133546.1, from coordinate 20,760,034 downwards.
TTTTCAATAACGTATTGTTTAATCTCCATGCTTTCCTTTTTTTCTCCTTTGGTTCTCTGTTGTTGATTTCCAGTTTCAATGCATTGTGGTCAGTAAAGATGCTTGAGATAATTTCTATCTTAAAATTGTTGAGGTTTCTTTTGTGCCCAAGTACATGATCGATCCTGGAAAATGTTCCATGTGCACTTGAAAAGAATGTATATCCTATTTTTGGGGGGTGTAATGCTCTGAAAATATCCACCAAATCTAGTTTTTCTATTGTAGTATTTAATTTCTCTGTTGCCTTGTTTATTTTCTGTCTGGAAGATCTGTCTAGTGATGTTAATGCAGTGTTAAAATCTCCAACTATGATTGTATTCCCATCAATATCCCCCTTTATCTCTGTTAGTAATTCTTGTACGTACTTAGGTGCTCCTATATTGGGTGCATATATATTAATGAGTGTAATATCCTCATCTTGTATCACTCCTTTAATCATTATAAAATGTCCCTCTTTATCTTTCTTTATGGCCTTTGTTTTAAAGTCTATTTTGTCTGAAATCAGTACTGCCACACCTGCTTTTTTGGCTTTTCCATTTGCATGGAATATCCTTTTCCATCCTTTCACTCTCAATCTATATGTGTCCTTCTCCCTAAAGTGGGTCTCTTGTATGCAGCATATTGAAGGTTCTTGCTTTATTATCCAGTCTGCCACTCTGTGTCTTTTGACTGGAGCAAGTTCTCTGAGGGGCCAGGATGGAAGGATCCTATCTGCCCCGGGCTGCAGGCCAGTCTCAGTCTGGCCTTTGAGGCTGCTAAGCCCTTCAGCGCGGATGCAGGTTTTGCCCCCGCCCCCGCCTGAGTGCTCAGCGCGGAGGATATGGCGGCTGTGCCTGAGCCCCGCCTCTCTTCCCCCGAAAACTTTCCGCGGGTTTTCAGAGATGGGGGTGTGCACCCTTCCCCCGAGAGCACATCAACCTTGCTTTTTATGGAGGGCCCAGGTTGTTCTGCCGTGTGCACCCACAGCCACCGCGCGCAGCCCCTTGCGTTCCCCCAGGGCTGCCTCCGTGCAGCCACTTCCGTCCTCCGCCCGGCTCGTGCAGCCTGGCCCTGCCCGCGGCTGCCGGCCCGCGTCTCAGGCTGGGTGTTGGGGGGACGCTCTGTGCCCGTTTAACTTAGTTCTGTTAGTCAAGGGCTCCTCTGTACAGATCCGAGCCTCGGAGGCTCCCCCTCCGTCCCGCTGGCCTCTCAGTTGGAGAGGGGCGACCCAGCGAGCGAGTGCCAGTCCTCCTTTGCCGCTCCCTCCCCGCGGGACCCGTCCCGCACTGCTTTGCCTTTTGTTCTTTCTTTTTTCCTTTTCTCCTACCAGATTTTTGGCGTCTTTATCTTTTGAAGAGGGCGATGTTCTGTCGGAGTTCCACAGGTGCTCTGGTTGGCTGAGTGGGTCTGTAGATGTGGGTCTTGGTGTATTTGTGGGAGAGGGTGACCTGCGAGCGTCCTTCTACTCCGCCATCTTCTCCGTCTATCAAAAGAGTTCTTTTTTCACCCAGAAATATCTTGACATTATGATTATCAGGGAGGAGGATGGAATCCTACTACGGAATTAGGTAGGAAATGAATACTTTTCCCCCTTTAATGTGAGACCTGGTATCTGACGACTAGACTGTCAAGATGTTAAACTCTATCAAGACTACTTAGTTTGAAAATTAGGAGATAGTTATGACCATGATTTATCCTCATTTGACAAGACATATTTGCACAGAAGTCACTAGTAGCAAATTTGTTTTTCAGATATGCTCTTCAGTACACTTCTCTGAAGTCTCCCACCTTTAAGAAGTAGATTGGCCATGTGGAGCCTTCAGGATAGCACTAGGCCCTTTTTTAACTTTAGGCCTTAGAGTCAAGTCAAACAACACACATTGATATCCTGGGCTTCGTATTTTCAGTCTCACCACCGTGAGTACTAGAAAATACTAGAGGAATTAGGACGCTAGTACACTAGAGGGACAAGCTAATGAAGACAGAGAAAGTTAAGAAGTAATTGACTCCTTGGGAGAGAAGCTTGTCTGAGACACAAACTTCTTGCTTCCTTCCCTCTAAACCTCACTCCAGAAACAAGGACTTGCACTGGGTACTCCTCCAGCCAGACCCACAATTCCAACTAGGTGACAGAAGGGAGAGTTTTTAAAAAAACATAAAATAAAACACCATGCAAAGTTCAAAGGAGCTTAAATTCAAGAGCAAGAAACATTTCACATGTCTGATTTTATTTACAGTCTATATAATCTATTATAAAAGGTCACTGATGCTGTGAAAATTCTAGTCCCTGTATATTTCATTCCACCATTCATCCATTCAATACACTTAAGTTTACAGTTTTAGCCTGCTAACATTTGTAATACAAGGATTTTACCTCTGTAGATGAATTTCAGAGAATAACACAGAGAGAAGTGGAAGCATAGTTGTGAAAACGTAAGTAGCAGTGTGTGTGGTCTAAAGAAGGAAAATCCAGTTGACCATCCTCTGTGGATTCTGGTTTTCAGATAGTTAAACAATTCCAGAAAGTGTGTAATTAAAATGAGAGTATGAAAGTGAAGGCACAGAAAATTAAGGAAAGAAGGATATAAAGAGGGGAATGAAAAATACTAGACTATAAAACTTAAGTGTGGGATCTCCAGCAAACCATAAAGCACCCGATTCATAAATATTCAACATGTATTTGTTAAATGAATTACTATAATTAAAGATTATTGTTAATTTTAAATATATTCATTAGAAATATCTAATTGTAAGAGAAATGGGCCAACTTCAACCAACATGAGCAATAATAGGATTTACTGTAAGAATATGGACAGCTCAAAGAAGAAAATTCTGATGAGCTAAGATTGCAAAATGATAGGGATGAGAATCTAAGAAACAGCAATGAATGGAAAGTATCTTTAGAGTACTGATTTTAAAATTAACAAGCTTCTCCTCAAATTGTTTGGCTCAAGACTCAAACTCATCAGGCAAGCAAGTCCCCTTGGCTTAGTTAATCAGGAACTAGAACTCTGCATGATGATGCAACTAAGGTTGTGAGCAACAGGGAAAAAGGAGTTTCCCAGGTGAACACACAGGTACTATCAACAGAAGCCAGAAAACCTATGGAAGGGCACTACATTTCCTCTCCTGGCATTCTGCTAGATTCTTTAGATAGATTATCTCATTTCATTCCATCAACTAGTCTTTGAGATAGAATGAATATCTCTTTTTGTAGTAAGAAATATGAAAATAAAAATAAGAAATATGTCAGATTATGAAGATATCCTCCCAACTCCAATAAACTTGTTGTTTCCATGACAAACAAGAAGGTGATATACAGCTATTCCACACTCACAATGAATAGAGTATGTTGTTGGTTTTTCATTTGTTTACATATATTCATTTATTTTAAAACAACCTTATTGAGATATGATTGACATGTAAAAAGCTATACATATATAATATATAAAACTTGATGCGTTTGGGGTAAGTAAATATCCATGAAACCATCACCATCATGAAGGCTACAGACATATGCACAACATCCTGAAGTTTCTTCCAACTCCCATTAGTATTTTTATCATTATTTGTGTGATAAGAACACTCAACCTAAGATTTACCTTCTTACTAAATTTTAATTATAAGATAGCATATTGTTAGCTACAGGCACTACATTTTGCAGTAGATCTCCAGACCTTGTTTAATTTGCATATCTTGTACACTTTTGACCATCACTTCTCCCTTTTTCCCTTCCCCCAGCCCCTGGTAACCACCATTCTACTCCCTTCCATGAGTTTAACTATTTTAGATTCCACATAAAAATGAGAATGCACTGTTCTCATGTCTTTCTGTGTCTGGTTTATTTCATTTAGCGTAATGTCCTCCATGTCCATCCATACTGTCACAAATGGAAGTATTTCCTTCTTCCTTAAGGATGAATACTATTCCTTTGTATGCATATATGACATGTTCTTTATCCATCTGTTTGTCAATGGACCTTTAGGTGGTTTTCATGGCTATTGTGACTAGTACTGCAATGACTGTAGGAGAGCTAGTATTTCTTCAAGATCCTGATTTCAATTCCTTTGAATAAATACCTAGAAGTGAGATTTCAGGATCATATGGTAGTTCTATTTTTTATTTTTTGAGGAAACTCCATACGTTTTCCATAACAGCTGGGCTGGTCTACATTCCCACCAGCAGTGTATCAGGGCTTCCTTTTCTCCATATCCTTGCTAACACTTGTGTTCCTTTGTTTGTTTGTTTTTTCTTATTATAGTCATCCTAACAGTGTGAGGTGATATCTCACTGTGGTTTTGATTTAAATTTCCCTGATGATTAATGACGATGACACATTTTCATATACCTTTTTTCCATTTATATGTCTTCTTTGGAGAAATATCTATTCAGGTCCTTTGCCTATTTTTAACCAGGTTATTGGGTTTGTCTTGTTTGTTCTGCTGCTGAGTTGTATTAGTTTTGTATGTATTTTGGATGTAACTCCTTATCAGATTTGTGGTTTACCAATATTTTTTCCCATTCCATAGGTTGCCTTTCATTTTGTTGATTGTTTCTTTTCTTGTGCAGAAGACTGCTCACTTGATGTAATCACACTTGTTAATTTTTGCTTTCGTTGCCTGTGCTTTTGATGTCATATCCAAAATATTCTTCCCAAACCAACATCAAATAGCCTTTCCTCTATGTTTTACTCTAGAAATCTTATGACTTCAAGTCTTACTTTAAAGTCTATTCCATTTCAAGTTGATTTCTGTGTATCAAATAGACCTAAAATACAGGTCTAGTTTCATTCTTTGGCTAGTGGATATCCAGTTTTCCCAACACCATTTATGGACAAGTTTATCTTTTCCTCATATTATTCTTGGTGCCCTGTTAAAGATTAGTTAACCATATATGCATGGGTTTATTTCTGGCCTATTATGGGCCATCATTCTATATGTCTGTTTTTATGCTAACACCATACTGTTTTGAAAACCATAGTTTTGTAATATAATTTGAAATCAGGAAGTGTGATGCCTTCAGCTTTTTTTCTTCTTGCTCAAGATTTCTTTGGCTATCTGGAGACTTACGTGGTTCCATATGAACTTTAGGATTATACTTTCTATTTCTGTAGAAAATTCCAGTGGCATTTTGATAGAGATTGTTTTGAATCTGTGCATTGATTTGGGTTGTATTAACATTTTAACATATTCTTCCAAACCGTGAGCTCAAATATCTTTCCATTTATTTGTCACTCCTTCAATTTTTTTTCAATAGTCTCTTGTAGTTTTCTAAATAGACATCTTTCACCTACTTGGTTAAAATATTGCTAAGTATTTAATTCTATTCGATACTACTGCAAATGAAATTGTTTTCTCAATTTCTTTTTCAGATAGTTTTAGTGTGTAGAAAAACTGATTTTTGTACTTGATTTTGTTTCCAGCAACTTTCCTGAATTTGTTGATTAGTTCTAAACAGTTTTTCAGTGGAGTGTTCAGGATTTTCTATATCATCTGAAATAGAGACAATTTTCTTCTTTTTTTTACATGCCTTTTATTTATTTTTCTTACCTAATTATTCTGGTTAAGGCTTCCAGTTCTATGCTGAATAAAAGACGTGACAGTGGGCATCCTTGTCTTATTCCTAATCTTAGAAGACAAGCTTTTAGCATTAACCATTTGGTATGATGTTAATTGTGGGCTTGTTGTTTATGGCCTTTATTGTGTTAAGGTACATTCCTAGATAATCCTAGAATATCTAATTCATTGAGATGTTCATGTGGGATTTATCTTTCAATTTATTAATGTACTATATCACATTTATTGATCTCCTTATGCTGAACCATCCTCATTTCTCAGAATTTCTTGCTCCACCAAGGTGCTAGAACCTCTCATTGGACTCCTACGCTCCCACAAAGGTATTCTCATCTGTAAGTGATTATCAAAACTAGTGTTTTGGTGAGGTTTTGAGAGCTCAAATCTCCTATTCTGCCATCTTCCTGACATCACCCCTGATCAGGCTTTGAAAATCAATCTTTGTGAAATGGAAGAAGGACACTTGTCAAAGGATATGAATATATTAATGAAAGAATTTTATAGATGAAGTAACTTTTGAGTTAATAGCTATTACAATAGAAATATCAGCAAAAACAATATGGTGACTTCAATATTTTCAAATGCTTCCTTTGTGAAAAAACACACGATCTACAAAAATTATGACTTTTTCATACATTGTTGAGCCCACATAAAAAGCAGGGAACTCCCTGAAGGCCAAAGGATAAAGAGCTCTCTGAATATAAATGGCAAGTGAACATGAATCCATAACTGTTCTGGGAATGAATGCTAAGAATAGGACCCCAGGGTTTAGTTGTTAAACAATCAGACATAGGGGAGTAAGAATCAGATTAGGACCATGAAAAATGAAAAGCTAAATATATGACTATCATAAAGTCAGAAATCTATAAAGACTATATCCTCATTGAAAGGGTGGGCTGGAAAAAGCTAATCAGTTAGAAAAGGAAGTCATTGGGGAAGGCTTTTTTTTTTTTTTTTTTTTGGTCAGCTGAAGGTGGGGAAAAAATAAGGACAGAAGTACACTTACTACAAAGGATCTCTCTCATGAGAGAGCCAAAGAACTACTCTCATGAGAGGTTGGGCTTGAAATTACATGGGGAATTACCATGGGAAACTATGAAAAAAGTTATACAAAATTACTACAGAATTAAAATAGAACAGAAAATTTCCAAATCAGTGGGACAAGAGGCTGACAAAAGCATTTCATGAAAACATAGAAATGGGAAAGTTTTTAAAGAAGTATTCAAAAACTGGAACGAATAAAATACATAAAGTAAGATATGAGGGAAAAGTTTATTATCAGTAATCATAAAAAACAGAGGAACAAATTTATCATCTAAAAGGTCAAAATTATTGTCAGATCTGGGATTTGACTTCCTCTCACTTACAAGCCACTTAGTTACCCTATTGCTCTTTCATGGGTGCTGGCAGAAGACCTGGCACTTCTGAGTCAGAAACAGAAGATTTTATAATAAACACTGCACAACCAAAAGCATGAGCATCACTATATTTGTGTCAATTTCCCTTATTCCCAAGACCCACAGGAGCAACATGATATGATCCAGATGAATACTGTGCAAGACTGCTCTTTGTCCCAAGAGAGATATTACCTCATCTCTCAAGGTTGCTTGCTGTAAACCCTGAGAAAATGCCCAAATAGCAGAGCAATCAGAGCCCTGCATTCTTGGCACACAGGCAAGAATATGCAGGGATGCGCAGGGTCCCTGGTGGGCTGCATCTCCCAACAATCCATTCCTTGTTTCTACATGTTTTTGACTGAACTCAAATTTCCACATGAGTGAGGATGTGGCACTCAGTCAGTCACTCTGATTAATCTTACTGGCAGAAGCTAGAACCAAACTGATTCAATTTTTACCAAGTATCTATTCAAGGCTGCCATTAACCAGAATCCAGATGTCAGAAGAAAGCCATTCTGCATTAGTAACTTTAACTAGACTTCCTACAGTCACAGACTCAGCCAACTGTGATTAAGTCCTAGAAGGGACCAGTAGGTCTTATTTCAAACAGCTAAGATGTAATCTAAGCCAAGTCCTTTATCTACATCAATTCACAGTGAAAATGGACTTTCTGACCTTTGGTGTTACTGCCTATAATGTTAGGTAACCATAGATGGGCCAAAAAGCAAACCCAACTCTAATGGAAAGATATTCCCATGGCTCAATCTTCTCCACCTACAAACATATCCTGAAGGAGCAAAGGTCATTTCAGTTCAGGATTTACTTTTAAACTTGACTTGGGTTACAACTGTATTAATTTGCTTAAGCCGCTTAAGCTACGTGGGCCATGTCACTGAATGGTTGCAGGCTCTCTTGTCATCATGGCACAACCCAAAGCCACTCAGGTATCAGAAAAAGCATATGCATTTGTATCCAGTGAACTGAAACAAAATTGTGCTGGCCAGAGTTTTTGCACACGTATGGTGTTGGGGGGATATTTCATATTCAGAAGCTACCACCGATAGCATCTAATACCTTGGGGCATTCCAGTATTGGTCATGTCTACATGACTTTTCTCTGTTTCCATAGCACATGAATGGAGATGACAAACCCAGCAGCTACCAATCACAACTGCTGCTAAATGACTGTTTTACCAAGCTGCGTTTTGGGATTTAGAGGACAAAGAGCATTATTTCCCTCTTCCTGAACCTCAGAATCTAAGATGTTCCCTCTCCAGGCACTGGGATTGTTCCTCTCACTTTGTGGCTATGAAACAATAAGTGTCTCATCCTAGGAGCTACAGCTCCATTTCTTTTCAAATCATCTCCTACTGACACCTTAAATCGACCTTTCATCTGGTGGGTGAGGGTTCACGTACAAGAGGAACAAGAGCATTTTTAGTTTAACAACAACAACAAAAAGCCAACGTAGCACTTCCCTGGCTTGATTATGCTGAGACTTAAAACTTTGTTACTGGTCTAATGGCCACGAGGATTGGTGGGAATAGATCCTGAGGAAGTCCACGTTGCCAAGAGTCCTCAGCAAGAACAGAGCAGAGAAAAACGCTATTCTTTATCAGGGAGAGGTGAGCTAGCTACAGTTAAGGAGAGGAGGGTCTGTTTAACATATCTACAACAAACATTCAAAGAAAACTTGCTTCTTCCTGTAATCCTTCCAGCTGGTTTTACACTGCTCCCTATATCTTACTCAATTTTATTACACTTGGATTTATCATTCCAGTGTTGTTTTTCCAACTAAGCAAATATATGCATAGTCTTACTAGATATTTTTGTTTTCTCTACTTTACTCCACTTAAAACAATACTCTGGAGAGTGTTCTCATTTTTTTAAACCTTTATAATCACAGTCACTTTTTCACAATGCATGAGTCTTCATCATTATTCAAAGATATACTCCCTTCAGGTGATGTGTATTTTTTCAAGTTTTTACCTGTTACAAATCATGCATAGTGAATACTCCTGCAAATGTGTTGTTTTCCATTTATAGAGGTATAACTTCAGGGTAGGTTCCTGAGGTTGGGGTGCTGGGTAAAAATTAAATGTATAGGTAGCTTTGTTAAATATTGTTAATTTCTTCCATAGGGATGGTAACATTTTACACTCCCACCAGAACTGTGTGAAGCAAGATTCTCTATATCTTTCACCCATATAGGCTGTTGTCATACCCCTGTATTGTTGCCAATCTGATAACTGAGTTTTAGTTTTAATTTGTATTTTGTTATTATAAGTCAGAGCACAGATTTTCATGTTTCGGGGCTATTTGTATTTCTTTTCTGTGAACTGTCTGTTTATATCTATTGGCCAATATTTATTGAGCTTTATATCTTTTTCCACTCAATTTTTAAATTATCTTCACATACAAGAAAATCTAATGTTTTGTAATAAATATGTCAATATACATGCAAATATATATGCATATACACTTAATTCTTACTTAGTTTTTGCCTTTGTTTATGCTAAATTTGTGATGCAAACATATTTTATTTTATGTTGTCAAATCCATCAATATTTTCCTTCACTGGTTCTGGATTCTGAATCACAATGAGAAGGGTTTTTACAATCCCAAGATTATACAGAAATTCATCCATTTTTTCTAGTTATTTATATGCTTTCTTTTCTCAGAGTTGTCAGATTTATTTGACATTTATCCTGCTATAAGTTGAGGTGTACAGTTTCAATGATATGATTTTGAAATGGCTATCAAGAACTCCCAACATGATATATGACAATGTCCATCATTTCCCCAGTGATTTAAGATGTTGTCTTTATTATAAACAATAGTTTGATATCTACATTGTCTTTGAGGAGATTTTTACTCTATTTTATTGGTTTCTCCATTCACATGCTAATACTACACTCTCTTAATAATAGATCCTGGTTTTATTAATTATGATAGCTAATTTAATTAACTCCTCTTCCAACATTGCTTTAAAAAGAAATTTCATCACTACTAGTGATTATTCATTTTTTCATATGAACTTTACTATCAATTTATCTATCTCCATACCAAAAAACAAAAAACAAAAAACCCAAAACTGGTGTCTTTATTGAGACTGTATTAAATTTTACTGACTTGAGGCACACTAAGATTTCTGTGATATCATCTTATCCTTTCTTTTTGTTTAAATCCATTTGTGTCCTTCAGGACTGTTTTATAGTTTTCCTCACTTAGGTTTTGCACCTATCTCCAAGATATGAGTAAGTATATTCATAAGACTATTACCTAGGAATATTACCTTTTGATTGTAATGAGTCTTTCCATAAATATACCTTCTAAGTTATTTTTATATATGAGGACTGTGTTAGTCAGGGTTCTTTAGAGAAACAGAACCAGCAGGATATATGTATAGAGAGATCTTAAAGAATTGATGAACATGATTATGGAGACTGACAAATCCAAAATCTGCTGGATATACTGGAAGACTGAACACCCCAAGAAGAGTTAATGTTGCAGCTTGAATCAGAAGGCAGTCTGCTGGCAAAATTCCCTTCTCCTCAGGGGAGGTCAGATTTTTTTCTATTAAGGCCTTCAAATGATTGGATGAGGCCCACCCCACATTACTCAAAATCTACTGATTCGATTTCTACCTCATCTAAAAAATACCTTCACAACAACATCTAGAATGATGTTGGACCAAATAGCTGGGTAGCATGGCCAAGCCAAGTTAACACATATAATTAACCTCCAAAAGGACCTTTAATTTCAAAATACTACTTTTACATTGGTATTTACTCAATTTCCTATCTCTCTCTCTCTCTCTCTCTTTACCACTCTCCTTTTCTTTGATTCTCTGTAATCTTCCAGGTAAACTATCACATCATCTGCAAATAGGGACAGTTTTATCTCTTTTCTTTCTCTCATGCCTCTAATCATTTCCTTCTGATTTTATTTTTTAGTATTTTCAACACAATAGCAAAAACTGCAGCAATAATGAGCCTCTCTTCTCTTTTCTCTGAATTTAACAAACTGCTACAGCACTTCCCATTATTTAAGTTATGGATTATTCATACTTGAAAAGCATTGAATCAATTACTCTTCCATTGAATGTTTTTACTAGAAAAAAAGGATTTAATTTTGTGTGGAACTTTTCATGAAAATATGATTTTTTTCTCCATATATTTACTTAAAACATGAGTTATATAATGGACTTTCAAATTTTGTTCCATTCCTGGATTACTAAAGTTAATCTTAGTCATTATTTATTCATTTTAATGTGTTTTTCCTTTAATAGCTAATATTATTTTATTTCAAATATCTACATCAGTATTTGCATAAATAACCATGGTCTACAGCTATCCTTTATGTGAAAGTATACTGGGATTTAAGTATTAATGCTTTACCTATGCATCTGTTACGATCTGTTTGAAATCAGAAACCATCCCATGTATTTTAAACAGCAGGAATTTAATGCATAATTAGACACATGATTTGGAAGGATCAGAGGAGCAAAAGAGAAGGTACCATCACTAAAAATTAGTCACTGCTACAAACCAGTAAGTAATGTTAAGCCCATGATCTTTGTGTCACAATCCCCAGCTTTGTTGAAATCAAACTGCCTGATACGGAATCCATTAGCATGCATGTCTAGGCCACTGCTGCTTTTGCTGGGAAACACCCTGCCTCAGCAGGACATAAGGAGACAGCATTCCCAGGCTCCTGTTACTGCTTGCAGCTGTATCTGCCACTCTCACCACCATGAACACTGTAGTTGCTGCTACTGTTCATGAAGCCAGAAATACCATGAGAAAAAGCAGGAAGATGGTATTGCTCCTCCACTTCTCACTCCATCAAAATTTCCAACGGTGCATCCATTTCTAGAACCTAACTGGAGATGATTTGGGCATGGGTGTCTGAGAACTATGATCTGTGAGGCCCCAGACCCTGCACTACAGAATAGATCACAGGGGGCAGAAACAGCTGAAAACACACAGAGAAATAACTGGGAAAGCTCATTGCATGAAAGGAATTTGGAAGATTTCCTTCCCCTACCCCACACACCGCGTTCGCATTTGCTCAGGCATTTTAAATAACATTGTTATCTGATCTTTGAAACATCATCTAGGTCAAGAGCTTATCTGGGAAGGAGCTCTTTGATAATATTCTATATTTCTTGTATAAAAACTTTCCTGAGGGTCAGTTTGGGGAAATTTTATTTTTTCCTAGAAAATTATCCATTTCAAATTTGTAGGTATGGAATTTAGAAAGTGGTCTCATGATTTTTAAAATTTCCACTGTTTGGAGAGTTATTTTCTTCTTGCCATGTATTACTTTAGGTCTTTATTCTTTCAGTTTTTCTTTCCCTTGATTTGTTAGTGATTGGATTGTCTATTTTGTTTATTTGTTCATTTTTTCTAAAACAACTTTGGATTGATTCACTTTGCTACATTTTTCTATTTCTAATTCATTGATTTTCACTTTCTTTTTACTATTTCCTTCATTTTACTGCTGTTTCTTTTCTTTGTTGACCTTTTCCTAATTTTATGAGCTGCATAGGTAGTGCATTTATTTTTTTTCTTCTAGTTCTTTCATAAAGATACTGACATACATAGTTCGTATTAAAGTTTTCTTTTAGAAATTCAGTAGTTTTGGTTTGCTATTTTTCCTCTGACTCAAGAATTATTTTTTTTTTTAAATGGTTCTTATTTCCAATCAGGTAGATTTTTTGTGTGTGTGTGTCATTTGTTTCTAGTTGCACTGCATTTTTTTTATTGGCAAATGTTATTTGCCTAATTTCTAATTTGTGGAATTTCATAATGATTTTCAGAACAATCAGAAGATTGCCACTTTATATCTTGTTACTTTGGCTTTGGGAAGATACATAAGCAGAAACTACTTATTTGCCCACCCTAAAGCCACGTGTATTAGCTTGCTGGGGCTGCTGTAACAAAGTTACGCCATATCAAGACTGGTGGCTTAAACAGCAAATTAATCACAGTCCTGTAGGATAAAATTCTGAGATCACGGTGTCAGCAGAGTTGGTTTCTTGTGAGGCCTATCTCCTTGGTTTGTAGATGGCCACCTTATCTCTGTGTCTTCACATCGTCTTCCTACAGTACATGTCTATGTCCCAATGTCCACTTCTCATACTGGACACAACTCAGACTGGACTGGGACTCAAAGTAATTGCTTTATTTTAACTTAACTCTTTAAAGACTGTATCTCCGAATATAGTCACTTTCTAAGGTACTAGGCGTTAAGACGTGACTCTGTATACAATTTAGCCCATAATAGCATGCATTCTTTGCATCACAGCACTGCACCACATTCATGAAGCATTCTTACATTACAAGAAAAGTACAGACCTGTATCTTCAATGAATATAGAAATAAAATCATCAACAAAAATTAGCAAACCAAATCCAACAATGTATAAAAAGAGTCATACACCATGACCAAGTGGTATTTATCCCACTTGAGGTAAGTGAGGCAAGGCTATTCAAGGCTAGCTCAACATTCAGTATTCAGTTAATATAATCATTCATACCAACACACTAAAGAAGAAAAATCACACGATCATATCAACAATGTTGGAAAAGCATTTGATGAAATTCAACAGTCATTCATGATAACAACTCTCAGTAATTTAGGAATAGAGGGAAATTTCCTCAACTTCATAAAGTATATCTACAAAAAACCTACAGCTAACATCATACTTAAGGCTGAGAAACTTAAAGCTTTTCCACTAAGATCAGGTATAAAAACAAGGATGTCCACTCTCACCACTCCTCTCAACACTGTATTGGAAGTTCTAGTTAATGCAATAAGACCAGAAAAGAAAGAAAGAAAAGTTATATGTATGGGGAAGTAAGAAATAAACCTTTTCTGTTTGCAGATGAGATCATCTACTTAGAAATTCCAAATAATTCCAAATAACTTTATGTTCAGAAAAACAAAATGAAGCACATTCGATTTTGAGGGAAAGAACTAGTAGCAAAGAAAAGCAAAAATTGACAATGTTTTTGTGGCAATTAGCTAGTATTTAGTCATGAGAGGAACAGGAGGGAGAGAGAAATCTAGTTAAGCCTACACCTTGTACCTCAAGCCAAGTAAGTTTCAGATAAATAGAAAGATAATATGTAAAAAAGACAGAAAGAGAGAGTGAGAGAGAGACAGAGAGAGAGAGAGAGAGAGAGAGAGAGAACGTATATGCATTTTGTCCCACTGAGCATAATATATGCAAATATCTTCAACATATTTAATGAAAAAGAAATAAAAGAATCTATACTGAAAAATATGCAGGTATCCTTTAACAACGTAAAAGGGGAAAAGAAAAGCAAATTTGAAGACAGAAATAAGAAAAACTGTTTGCTGCAAAGTTTTCTGAACACAGGTTAAGTAGGGGAATAGGGAAAATCGCACCATGCTATAAGGAGAATTAAACACTTCTGCACAAAGAGAATTAAGAACTGTGGGACTATATATATCTACTGAGGCACACTGTGTGTTTTTAGAAAACATACTTTGTCAAAGACGCCTGTGGTCTTGATAGGCAGTCTTGTGATGGAAACTTCTGTGCTTCCAGGCTTGATTAAAAAGTTTAAATTATATAAGAAGGTGAGGGAACTTAGAAATTATTCTCCAGGACTTTTTTTTTAAGATTTATCATTGTCTGACTCAACTGGTAGACAAAAATACTGCCAATTTTACATTAGTAACTTTGAAACATAACAAGCAATAGAAAAGTTCCATATAACTTACTCTAGTAATCTAATTTTTAAAATGTTTTCTAAGAAAATAATTCAAATGGTAAAATAACACATGTGCAGTAAGTGGCTTAGAGTAGATATCTTACAAAAAAGCATTAAATAATAAAAATTAAAAAGAAGCAATCATAAAGGATACACTTGATAAATTATATAAGTACTACATATTTTAGTACTTAGGTTGGTAAAATAATATATAAAAGAATATAAAGTTTCAAAAATAAATAAAACCAATCTACAATATTGTAAATGAAGTACATCTGACAAATATGAATTGTAAATGTACATGTAATTAGTCATATTCATTTAAGGATATTTGCTTTTAGGCCATCTGGCATTTAGATTAACTTAAATGCTTCGTATTTATTCAAAATTTCCCATTTTATAAGATATATCATTCTGCGATAAATACACAGATTTTTTCTGGAAATCATTTTACACTAGGTATTTTTCCATTGTCAGATCCTTCTCTTTTTTTCCCTACCAGTTTCCAGAATAAAACCTGGAATGAGAGGTCACTTTTCTTGAGGTAGATTTTTCTTTGTCAGGCTTTAACTGTTGATCCTTGCATAAGGTCCAGGGTTTTTCCCCTTTTCTAAATTATCAAAGTGTAAAATGGGGAAAAAGTAGATCAGAGGAAAAATAAGGGATTTAAGGGTCTAGAAAGGGCATCAGATGGTCATTCACAAGTGTTGCCAACTTTTTTTTTTCTTTAACATTTTTATGTTGCCAACTTTTAAGTTCTGACATGGATGGTCCTAAATCTTCCGAAAAAACATTAAATATCAAGTATTTTATCCACATCACAGGCACTGTAATTTGCAACTGGTAGCATCAGAGATGAGAAAAGATTTAAAAATAGATATTGTGCTGTTTAAGTGTATTTTTAATTCAAACAAAGCTTTCTACACGCATTGCGATGTGAGAACGTGGTGCTTTTTCTTTATATGCATATCATGATTCACCTTGAGAAAGCTGTGGAGTCAGAAGTCTGGCCGAGGAAAGACACCCTTGCAGAGACCATGACGGCTACAGACGGGACCGGTGATGCAGAGAAATGGAGTAAGTGATTTGCCTCATTATTTTTAGTCTATGATTCTTTTCTGCCTATTTTCATAAAAAGAAATTAAATATATGAAGAGTTTATAGTTCAGTTCAACCTAGTCTACCATTATGGTTACAGGTACAATCTCTTCAACATTTTTCTTCTGAATTTAAATTTCAATAATCCAGATTCCATTGTTTCATTAAACACCTTTTTTCCACTGGCATTTTCAAAAATACTATCCAGATAAACATTCATGGAAGTGTTTCAGTAAATATGAACCGGACAGATGTTCACAGACCATATAAAGTATTTCCCAGCATGTAAGACTTTTGTCAGCCTCTGTATTATAAAGTGAATCACTGAAATAATATATAAAGGTACTACTAATAATAGAGAAATCTAAAACCATTCTTAGACTTCTACATTACAATATTTTCTAGAGGATAATTTGTATATGGAGAGACTAAAACTAAATGAAATAAAATACCAGTAACTTGATGCTTTGTATATTAATTTGTATATATTCCAGAAAGTTTATCCTAAAGAGTCATACTAAATTTTTATTTTCCACAAATGGCTTTTATGAACACTTGTGGTTTAAAAAATCATTTGTGTGTATTCAATTAGTGGGTTCTGATCTCCAACGTATGATAGGCACTGTTTGTGGTGCTGGAAGTGCATCCTGAATGAAACACTTCCTCCTTGCTGGGTAATGAAAATACAAGGATGTTAGTGTCACTATCAACATAATCACTGCAGTCAGCTCAGCTCTGCTCATCTTTTGCAGAGTGGAATTCTGTGGAATGTTTTATGTGGAGAAGAGATTCCATAGTTTCATAAAGTTCGAAAAACATCCACCTAAGACTTCCAAGGGGAACTTCAAAAAAGATTTCATAGTGGAAACAGTTGGTAAGCGCGAAAACATAAACATTTAAACATCTGTACCTACTATAGTTATTGCCAAATTTTAAGAGTAGGGGGCTCACCAAGGGGAAATGAAATCATGTTTTACTGGGGAATTGAACTTTATTTCAGTCTCATAACCTCTCAAGTAGTCATGGAGTATGTATAAAGGTGAGAAGAAAGCCCATGGCTTGGCAAACCTAATAGCAGGGCTGGAAGGGAGGCTGCAGGTAGGTCTGGGGCTAGTCACTAGAATCACACTGCAAAATAGAGGGAATGTTTTTGCAATTGCTGGCAAGTAGCAAGAGCAAGTCAAAGTGCCATGCAACGAATCAGCAGACTGAAGCTCTGGTACATAAAAGATGCAAAGATTTCTTGAAGAAGAGATGCCTTAACAATAAAAGGGTGTGTGTGTGCCCAGGTGCACATAGATCAAAAAAAGAGAGCTGAGTTCCAAATATGGGTCAGTGTGGGGCTAAAAGAAAGAAATAGACCCCGGCAATGAAAGGTAACTGAAACCCAGCAGGAGCAAGAGAATATAAATCTCCTAGAATGCAATAATCTTGCAGCAGAATTTGGGTTATAGGCTGGTCTGACACCTGTGTTACAAACATCTGAGCCAAAACTTGAGGGATGAGTAGCAGTTTGTGAATTGGCACTGGGGCAGCAAGAGATAAGGTGAACAGAATGGGAGGACAAGGCAATTCAGGTGGAAGAAATGACACATGGCAAAGCAAATACCAATGAGTGCATAAATTATTGCGTGAAGTTAACATGTAATCAGAATACTGAAAAACAAGCTGACATTCACTGTCTCTTGCTATTAGTATATTCATATACTGTCCAGCTTCGGTACTCCACTACCACATAAATGAACAGAAGATTTAATTACCCAATCAAACATTATTTAGTTTACAGGAAACTGGACACATGCATTAAGTTTCACAAATCTTTCTTTTAGAAACTGTAGGAACTCGGAAACTAATTCACTGCGGTAAAACGCACAGAAAATTCTTCTGCCATACTTTAAGTAGTAGTGGTTTTAGAAGAGTACTCAGCAGTCAACTGAAGTTTTTTGTTTGTTTGCTTTTTGTTGCTCTTTAATCCAATCTGTGCTGTTTTTAAGAGCAAATCCTGGAATCTGCCCAATGAAGATTTTCCAGGGTGTTCTAGTACTCATTTCTCAATTACGCTGTTGTTGCACAACAATACAGTTTCTTTAACTTCCTGATGATAATTAAACCACAGATGCATAAATAAATGTATTCAAGCTTACGCAAATTAAATCAAATAAAATCCCAGTGTTCTTCTCATTTGAGAAATATAAATAAGCAGGCTTATACAGAAATATGCATTCTTGCTTGGTAAAGAATTAAATTTTATCATGCAGTTATGCTTTCAAATGGACAATAGTAATAACATATTATTTGTCACAATGTCCATTCTATGAATATCTTTATTTTAAAATATTATCAATGTTTAGTTAAAACAATAGGGGAAAAGTATGTATAAAAACACTTTGAACAGAACCCTCCTAGACTGTTGGTGGGAATGCAGTTTGGTGCAGCAATTATGGAAAACAGTTTGGAAATTCCTCCAAGATCTAAAAATAGACTTACCATATGATCCAGCAATCCCACTTCTGGGCATATATCAGGAGGGGACTCTAATTTGAAAAGATACATGCACCCCAGTGTTCACAGAAGCACTATATACAATAGCCAAGACATAAAAACAACCTAAATGTCAATCGACAGATGACTAGATAAAGAAGTTGTGGTATATTTGTACAATGGAATACTATTCAGCCATAAAAAAGAATAAAGCAATGTCACATGCAGCAACATGAATGGACATGGAGATTGTCAATCTAAGTAAAGTAAGCCAGGAAGAGATATAAAAATAGCATATGATATCACTCATATGTGGAATCTTAAAAAAAAAAACAGACATAAATCAACTTATTTACGAAACAGAAACAGACTCATAGACATAGAAAACAAACTTATGGTTACTAGGGCGGAAGAGGGTGTGAAGGGCTAAACTGGGAGTTCAAGATTTGCAGATACTAAGTACTACATATGTAAAATAGATAAACAGATTTCCTCTGTGTAATACAAGGAACTATATTCAATATCTTATAGTAACTTATAATGAAAATGAATACTGTATGTGTATGACAAAGATTATGCTGTACACCAGAAACTGACACAACACTGTAAACTAGCTGTACTACAGTCAATCAATCAATCAATCAATCACTGAATAGAAAGGCTTCTTAGGTGACAGTGAGCTGTCATATGCCCAATGTGAATAAATAAGACAAGCTAAAAATTACTGAGAAAGAAAATAAATTATACCAAAAAAAAAGTCTACCAATAGATAATTCAATTAAACATACATTTGTTGAGAGTGTTATGCCATTCACTGGGGACACATATCAATAGTTATAATCCTCCTAAAGTTTATAATCTAATGAGGGAAACAGAAGTTGAGAGTTTACATCAAAATGCTAATCACACTAATAAAGGTGTGCACAAGACACAGTGGGCGCATCGAAGAGAAGCCTCCAGCCTCTTTGGAAGACATGAAAGATTTCATAAGAATAGGAAAGAGCCTTGTAAAGTAATGAGGGAAAGAAATTTTAGGGAGTCAGGACTCTCAGAAAATATTCGTGATGCATTTTACCATTTGAAACTAAAGATTTGGTACATCGCTTTCATTTGTCCAAGTATGATAAAACCCTGTTTTTGCATAGTTGGTGTTTTTATTATTTATCTCAAGGTACAAAGTGTTTGGTCTTTTAAAAAATTTTGTTATTTCCTTTCATTTTTGACAGGGGACTGTTATAACCGTGCTTACCAATTATGGTGACAAGGCATGGTGTCAATTTGCTTTATACATACTTGAAAATAATTTCTACCTCTAAAGCATGATTTGACCACATAATTGTATTTAGCTATTTTCTGTTTCAATGTCATTTATTTACACTTTGTGTTTCTGGCTTTTTTTTTCCCCATGGATGCCATGAGATACAATGATTAATACATAAAAGCTCTGTGTCATGGTTAACAATATTAGAAGAGGGTGACATTCGACAATACTAGGGCTGGACAGGTAATATCTGTCTGGAGATACCCTAAAGCCATGTTGACTGAATCACAACTCAGTCATGTTTATATACCAGAAATCGTTTTTATGGCCTTTGTAAGCTTGTATTAACTACTTCAAGGTTAGAGACAGAATCAGATGATTCATTTATACTGGGTTTACCTACAGGAAGTAACAATCTAAGAATACCCTTTTTTTTAATTATTTTTTTAAATCAATATTCATTTGAGGGTACTTGACCTGCAATGAGGAAACATTCATTATGACTTGTGAGTATAAGTTTCCATTAGCTATGGAACATATTCTATGCTAGTTTTCTGAAAGGACATTTAGGCACCAAATACACAAATGAAGTACAGTTCTTTGTCTGAAACATGGATTCTTAATAAACTTAGTAAATAACCACATGGTTATGAATAATAAGGGTACCCGGTAAAAGTACTTTGTCTTGTGTTTATAGTTCCCAGTAATTTTGTAGGTCAGGCAAATCTAATGATATATTTCTACTCTACAGGTTCACTGTCCTTAAGTTTTCCAATTGATTCATTAATTCACACTTAATCATTGCTTTATGCTGTATTTTCTGAATCGTACATGGTTGATTTGTAAAAAAAAAACTATTTAGACAGTGTTTCATTACAGGTTATACAAATATAGTCTGTGAAATTGATATTTAGATATAGCTAAGAAGAAATGGGGTGTTTCTCTTATGTCCATTATTAAACAGAAGTTTGACCACAGTATATCTATTTCATTCAGTCCTAAGGAATTAATTCTTGTTGATTATCTCGGTGTAGTTAAACAGTCAATATTCATGAAGCTGTCAGCTATTAGACTATCTTGGAAATCCTGACTCAGATTCACAGAATAAAAAGGATCCCTTTATAGTGACAGTATCAGCTCAAACTTGAGACACTTTCCCATGTGTCTATTAAATATGAATAATCGAAAATGCCTGGTAATGCTCTTTACCAAGATTATTATTCTTTTTAACTTTCTTCCAGAATAATTATGCAGGGCCCTGTAGATAAGTGTAAGGGAAAAGCAAAAAACAACTGTAATTAATGAGACTGAAAGGTTCTGTTCAATTTATTATAATATATGGAAATTTCAGGAAAAAGGAGACTGAAATCTTCTACTGAGGTAACAATCCAATTTTTAGGGATAAAGTCAATGATAATCCCGAGAGTAAGAAAGTGAACAGTGAGGCACTGACAAGCCTCTGGGGACTTCTAATTCATCGCATAAAGTATGTGTTGTGCTTGTCACGAAGTGACAAGATTACAAAATAAATTTATAAATCAATTCAATGACAGTTATTGACAGTCTTTATCCATAAACATGATTGTGCTTTTGTCCATTCTGAAAGGGGCACAAGTGCAGAAATATTTAAAAAGCACCACTGGTATCTACTTATCCTAGGGATCCTATTTGAGTTTCTCCTTTTGATTTGTCAGTACTCTACAGAGTGAAGGCTTCATAACTAGCACAGCTCTCTGTATTTTAAATTAATTAAAAATGGAGACCACCAAGGATGCACAATTTTTATCTCTTTTTTTATAAAGAGAAAGAACATTTAGTGTCAATCAGCTGTCTGGAAAATCTCAAAGGCAGAATGAGTGTGAAAAAAAAACTAACAGTATTATTCTGAATTTGAGTTCTTAAATTTGAATTTAAGAAAGCCAGTATCAAAAAGATCTATTAGAAGATATAACTCTTAAGTATCTAAAAACAAGAAATGGTTTCAGTTTTGGTTTATAGTGACAATAGTTAATATGAATAAGTAATAATAAGTATTAGGAATTCTAGTTTTTACAAAAGAGAAGAACTTTTGTTAGTGATTGAAAAGAATGGAAAAAAGGCACATTAACAGGCTTTCAAGTCAGAACATTTTGGTAATATAATGAACTTCATCTATCTGATTATGGTATATCATTTTTTTGCATTTTCATGTAATGAACAGGATATATAACCAGACATATCTGTCATTTTAACAGAAAGAAAGCAATTCTTATTTCACTCTTTGCATAAAATCCATGTAACAGTTTGCACTAAAGCAGTCACAAATCTTTTTCCACATTATGGATTAATCTATAAAACTGGACCCAACTACCTATACCTAACTTAGTCATTTCTTTTTAAAAATATTTCACAAACTTGTTACTAGCAAACAAATTTCCTTCAAGTTTTCACAACAAACTGTGTGCCCTCCCATATTTTTTAAATGATTATACCTAATACAGTTAACCAAGGTAACCAACTTCTGTTCCCATAAAGACAGAGAAAAACTGTAAACAGAGAACTATTATCCACGAGCACCTTAGCAAAACAGCACATCTCTACTAAGGCAATCTTTCCATAGGCATACATGTTTTTTTTAAGCTTTTAAAAAATACTTTAATTTTTAGAACAGTTTTAGATTTAGAGAGAAACTGAGAAAAGAGTACAGAGGGTTCTCAAACATCTCACATCCAATTTCCCCTGTTATTAACATCTTACATTGGTATGGCACATGTGTTACAGTTACTGATTTATTAATATTAACTAAACTCAATAATTTATTCTGATTTCGTTAGTTTTATCAGGGATACCATACTACTTTTACTCATTCTGTCTCTTTAGGCTCCTCTGTGCTGTGGCAGTTTCTCAGACTTTCCCTTGCTTTTAATTGACCTTAATGTTTTGAGGAGTACTGGTCAAGCACTTTGCAGGCTGCCTCACTATTGGAATGTGCCTTCCTCTCTTACTACAGAGAGGACGAACACCATTTTGATCACATCACATCAAGGGTACATCCAATCAACACGACAGTGTCTGCTGATGTTGACTTTGGTGACCTAGCCAGGGTAGCGCTGGTCAGTTTTCCCTACCCTAAAGTTACTCTTTTTTCCCTTTTCCTTGCTGTATTTTTGGAAGAAAGTTAACTATATGTAGCCTACCTAAGGAGTAAGGAGTCATGCCTTAACCTCCTTGATGATAGAATATCTATATAAAGAATTGTTATGCATGAGAGATTTGTCTCTTTTTCCCATTTATGTATTTATCTTATCATTTACTTCTATCAGTATTTGATCATGGATATGTATTTTATATTTTGGATTATAATTTAATATTATGTGATTTTTTGTTCTTTATTGCTCAAATTGTTCTAGCTTTGGCCATTGGGAGCTCTTCAGTTAGCTCCTGCAGCACTAGACTCAACTATATGTAGAATTAGCCATTTTTCCAAGGAGGCTTGGTTCATTTTCACTGGAAAACAGTATTAGAAAATAAGGTGTGGGCTCCTTGTATGTCCGTTACTACCAGGATGTTGTTTCTTTCAGGGCCTTCTCAGCTGACAGAGCACAGATAAAACACGTGTTTTTACAAACCTGTGTATACACACATGCCTATAAATACATATATATATATATAAAATCATCTGTATCTATACATACTAAGTTAAACATGAGTTGTTACTAAATGGGTCCAACTCTCACCCATTACCACATAGATTACTCCAGCCTCCACACTTTTGAGTATCTGTAGATGCCCACGTTAACAGTAAGAAAATTGGCTCCCACCATCTGCCATCCATTAGCTTAACTGTTCAATTCCAATATACACATATGGTAACATCAGAACTATTAACCTAAGCCCCATGATAAAATAACTTCATCAACTACAACAGTGTTTTTGTGCAATTTCCTTTCCCCTTAGTGTTACAGGTAAGATCCCACTCATTTCCAAAGTTACTTAAGTTATCACCTTTCCCCCGCATCCACTTCAGTGAGGTGGTTTAATACATCTGTAATACAATTAGATTTTCTTGTCACATCCTGCCGTCTTTTCTGGGATATCCTGACCTTCTAAGTGATGTAAACACATGCATACATTAAAGTTCACTCTCTGTGCTATAAAGTTCTCTGGATTTAACAAATGTGTAATGCCATGTATCCACCTTTATAGCATCATACAAATAGCTTTACTGCCTGAAAAATCCTCTGTTCTTTACCTATTTATCCTCCCCAACTCTCCCCAAGCCCCTGACAACCACTGTTTATTTTATTATCTCAATAGTTTTGCCTTTTCAGAATTTCATATACTTGTAAGCAAACAACATGTAGTCTTTTCTGATTGGTATCTTTAATTTAGTAATATGCATTTAAGATTCCTCCATGTCTCTCTGTGGCTTGGCAGCTCATTTATTTCTATGACTGAATAAAATTCTACTGTATAGATGTACCACAGTCCCTATTGAAGGACATCTGGTTATTTTCAGTTTTCAGTGCTTATGAATGAGGCTGTTATAAATACTCATATGCATGATTTTGTGTGGATTTAAGTTTTCAAATCAATTGGGTAAAGAGGAGCTCAATTTCCTTCCAGATGGCTCTACCACTTTGTACTCCCACCAACAATGAAAGAGAGTTCCTGTGGCTCTACATTGCTGCCAGCATTTCATATTGCCATTTTTTTGTGGGGGAGGAGTAGCCATCCTAAAAGGTTTGAAATAAGTGGCACCTCATTTTTCTCATCTGCAATTCCCTAATGACAAATGGTACTGAACATCTTCTCATAAGCTTATTTGACATCTTTGTACCTTCTTTAGTGGGAAGTATGTTCTGATCTTTGCCCTTTCTCAATTGTTTTTTTCCCTTTAATTTCTACATTTTAAGAGTTTTTTTATGTTTTGGAAACAAGTCCCTTATCATATATGTGATTTTAAATGTTTTCTTCCAGTCTGATTTCTCTTTTGACTCTCTTAGCAGCATCTTTAGCAGAGCACAAATTTTAATTTTAATAAAGTCTATTTAACCACATTTTACCATTTTTCTCTTCCTGGATCATGCTTCCAGTGTTGTATTTAAAAATGCATCACCGAACTAAAGACCATCTGGATTTTCTCCTATGTAGTTTTCTGAAAATTTAATTTAATCTAATGTAATCTGGTTCTTATCACAAAAAAAAAATTATAATTGATATTATGAGTTTGTCAGAAATATTTTGATTAGATATTTTAAGTGGAGAACCTAACTTTACATAATGCTCAACAGTACCTGAGGCCCATAAAAGCATACTGTTTTATAAGACATCAGTTAATATCACTTAATTTAATTGCACACATTTTTTTTTAACATCTTCCTACCTTTAAACCACCTGTGAAAACAAACACCATCATCAAGAAAACTTGACCAAAAAATCAACTTGGGAAATTTAGAAAATTTAAATTAAGTTTTCCATAAGAAAATAAATTAGTCTTTTGTAAATTATACTATTAGGCTAACAATATTTTTCACACTTTTACACGTTCAGATAGAACACACTTGATTTGAAAAGAAAATAAAACATTAAATTTTTTCAAGGATTCACATATATTAGGAGATCCATATATAAACACACACATAGATGTATATACACATACACACATGTAGTTTACCAAGTCTTAACTGTCATTACTGTATTGGATTGACAATCATCACTTGCATTTTCACCTACTAGCCTGATAGTACTTGACATTCCCTTACTCTTTATCATATAGCTAAACGACAAAGGTCATTAAGCCAATTCACAGCTAAAATGTTTTTTGCTCTTTGAGTTACTACTTCAGCAAGTGTCTACAGCTTTCATACAAGTCCAGAATACTTAAAGCAAAAGGTTTTTTTCTTTACTTAAAATTACTTAATTTTCTTATTTTAAATTTATATGTGCACTTTTATTATTTTCTATAAGCTAATAGAAACAAGAGACTTCATTATCTAATTATTAGGAGATTTTTTGGAAAAGGGTAGATTAAAATGGTCACGAATTCTTCGTGACTCAATTTTCACTTACCTTGAATCCGGCCAAAAGGTTTCAACGGAAGCAGTGATGCATGAAGTCTGAGAAAAGGTCACAAGTGTTCTTCAGCTTCCGTGTGAACCTCTTGTATATCCTTTCCTTGTGCCACCTATTGTATGCTTTGTTTTTGGTTTTGGTGGGTTGTTGTTTTTCTTTTTCTTTTTCAACCCTCAACTCCTTTATTGAGATGATTCACTGAGCCCGTGGGCGCTGGGGTTCGCAGACAAACCAACACAGAAGGACCTGGAGCCATGCAACCAGGCGGCACCAAGCAGGCTCCCTATGATTACAGTGCACAAGAAGGGAGAAATTTGAGCCCCCCGGCCATCAACCAGGGGTCCTCAGAGCTGAAGGCTCCCTCCTTTAGAACTCAAGGCAGGTCAAACGCTGGCAGAAAACGCCTTCTCCAGCTTACCTCCGAGATATTGCCACACATGGGTTCCAAATGCTTCTCCAAATCCCACGTTGTTACGTGAAGCAAGGGAAGAAATTCAGAAAAGAAAAAATAAAAAAATAAATAAATAAAAATAAAAAAAGAGGAAAAACTCGAACTGCACATGTTTATAGAGTTTCACTTTCCCACGTTCCTGGAGGGAGAACTGCAAGCGCTCACACGCCGACGGCAGCAGCGGGTTTGGAGCCTTTCCTCCCGGCGTCCTCAGTCCAGGGCCCCGCGGGCAGCTCCGTCGTCAGGGGTGCCAGCGCAGGTGGTTTGTTCCTGAGGAAGTGGAGCCTGGTGGAGCCCTGCCGCCTCTGCAGGACCTGTGAGAAAGCCCTATGGCCCCGTTCGGCCTGAAACACGGGGCTTCCTGCAAGGGATGTGGTGCCCAACCACTTTGAGGAAGACTTTAAGCTGGTCCATTCTGGCGTACGCGCCACGCATTTTCACCAATTTGGCCTTAAAGAGTGAGATGTTTCCTCCAAGATCTGCGGACAGTCGCTCCTGAACATGTTAGTCAGGCTGCAAAACCCTTCCAGCCTGAGGAGAATCCCCTGCAAGGTCTCTTCCAGCTCCTTCACCTCAGGCGAGGGGTCAGGGTCAGGAAGAAGGCGACTTTGCGCGCAGCACTGCGCATGGCACTGGGCGGTCCGTGTCCACCAGCACAGCAGGTGCGTGGTGGGTCCCCCTGCAAGAGGCTGCAGGAGCCAATCATCGAGGCCCTAGTCTCAAGCCCCGCCCCTGGACTGCTGCCTGCCCAGCTGCCTGCAGTGTAATAAATGAGACTAGCTTCTGACCACGAAGTTGTGGGAAGTTCAAGTTTTACAAGGCAAAAATCAAACCTAAGGGGCTATCAGTAAAATGTGGTTTAGTATGAACTCCTGATCCAAGATGTAGCTGTTAATCCCTTTTCTTAAGACCTGAGAAAAATTTAAGGCAGAGTCTCTAGGACTATGGAAGTACGATGGAAGTTTTTCTAAACATCTTAATTGTGTGCTCCAGATCGTCTTATACAAATGAACGGTCTTCTGAAGATCTTAAGTGTGTGTCATTGATTTTGGGGGTAGACAAAGTTTTTCTAGAACACGTAAGGATATTTTTCCATAGCACCCACACTCCCAAGACAAAGAGAAATATGTCTGAAATTTATGGCAATAGCTTTTATCTAGGAGAGTGAATCCCAATAAGATCTCTGGGAAACTCAAAACCATTTTAAGATTCTAGTATTAGTGGAAACACTGTCAGCTTAAACTGAAGAGGTCGGGAAAGTTCAAAAAGAGAAGATTTTAGTCCCTCAACCTTCTACAAACAGGAAGCATGCTGCAAAGTTACTGAACTACGAAAACAAGCCATTTCTCATAAAAATAAAGGATGACTCATGGTGGAGAATAATCTGGCTCAGTGCAGCTGCATCAGAACTTGAGATGATGAGCTCCTGGACCTCAAGCCTGCCCCTGATGCTGTGATGCATGGAGCATTGAAGGGCCTTGAGAGGACATGAGTGTCTGTCCCAGTGTGAGGAATGGAAATAATTTTAGCAGAATATGGTTGATTAAATACGACCACAGTTGATTGCAACACCCACATTGGAAGGTAAAGTCTATTTCACCTCATCCTCAGTTTGGCCTGGGCCTGTGAATTGCTTTGACCAGCAGATATAATGGGAGACACACTGTATAATTTCCAAACCTGGGTCATAAGAAGCTGGGCCTCTTGGAACACTTGCTCTTGGGATGTTCCCTCACAGATCTCAACTGCCAAATCGTGAAGAACTCAAGCCTAATAGATGGGCCAAGTGTAATTGCTCCTGCCAACAACCCAGCTGAACTTCCAGATGATAGGAAACATTAGCTGCCAGCCATGTGAATAAAAAGTCCAATGGCGCCTTCAGTCGTCTGCAGACTCAACTGCAATCGGACTGCAGTTGCCTGAGGTAGGTACCTCAAATGAGAACTACCTACCAAGTCTAGTGGACACAGATGCAACAGAGATAATAATAAATTGATGTTTTCAGTCACAGAGTCATGGAGTGGTTTGCTAGGCAGCAATAGGTAAGCAAAACCACAGGCAAAGTTATAGTAATCAGTTCAGAAAATATATTATATTCACAAATTAGACGAATCTTAAAATCAAGAGCAAGGTGTGGAAATAGGGAGATTATAACTGAGTTTCTCCATATGATATGTTGTTTTCTTAGTAATTGTAGTTTAAGCTAAAGGGTCAAATTTAAGGTTTATTAGCATCTTGTTTTCAGCACATAAAGCATCTCCTCTCATATTGACTTGGCTTATTTATATCTTTCTATAGGGATTTTCTATTTTCTTTTGAGACAAGAGGGAGGAAATGTTGTGCACTAGGAGTCCTTCAGATGTCTCAAGAGGAGACGAAACTCTCCACAGGCCAGAAGCAATCAATCCTGTATCATTTATATTCTCATTTCAAAACACCTTCAGGCTGATCCATACACTTGTTATTTTAAGCAGGCAAAGTTCTTAGTAAGAGTCAAAGCTCTGCATTTTCTAAGCTGCAATTCTTATAAATGTATCTTTTTCAATAACAGATATGAGTCTTTAAATTAGACATGCTTGAAGACAGACAATGTATTAAATGTTTTGACCAATCAATAAATGCACAGAAATAGCTATAAACAGATCATTGTAAGAAAGAGGCAAATTACATTCTTTTTTTGAGAAGAACAAAAATTTTATTTCTTTTTCCCATTTAAGCAAACACACATGCACACACATACTCACACACACACGCAGATTGGTAGCCTCAGTGTTACAATTTCAGCCATGGGTCAAATAAATTTGGAATACAAATTGTTGTATCTCAGTAAAATTGGTTGGTTGCATCAGTTCCAGAACAGAAGGTCAGAGTGACACAGACAATCTCAAAGGCATACTTATCCTGATGTTTCCTGATCTAGTGGCTGCTTTTTATTCTAGTGAACATAAATTGCTTTTTCTTTTTTTTTTTCTCGTTCTGACTTATTTGAGCTCATAGTGGCACACAAGAAAATGAATAACACAGGATTTTATCGACAATTGGCAGCCAACTAGGCAGCACTGTAGTCAGTAGCAGGAATTTTACTTTCAACATTACTAAACCATAATCTGGGGACATGATGAAACAGAAGCAGATATCTCAAAGGCCAAGAGAAATCAGAATTTTTAACACAAATAGAAAAAAACATAAAAACCTCAAACATTAAAAAGGTAAATATGGTTGGACCAAATAATCAAAACCACCAAAACCAAAAGTCAGAATAAAAGTGGTAGCCAAATAAAGGCCAAACCAGATTTGGAACCAGAAACAGTCTTGGGAAAGAAGTGACACTAATCCAGAAACAGAATCAGTGAGAGGCAAAGCACCTGATTCAGAAAATGAAAGTAAATCAGGACCAGAGTGGAAACTCTCAATGATGAAATCCACCTTGCGAGCTGAAGAATGTACACTTGGGTGCAAGAGGTCCAGGGATGTGGTCCTCAGCAGCAGTCCAGTATCATCAGAGCTTGTGACTGGACCCATTGGGGCATCTCAGTGAAAATGTTATCTGTGAAATAAACACTAGAAAAAATGATGATGAAGGAAAAAAAATTACTTTCAAGTGTTTTTGGCAAGAAGTGCTGACTTTAGAAGGGTCTTTTTATCACCAAATTAAAAAAAAATACTTTAAATAAATGACATTACTAAGGTTACAGATAGTCTGTTTATAGCGAGTTAAGTAGTCAGTATTTTATAAAATTATGTCTGTCAGTGAATGTCATAGTTTTACAAAAATCAAGAATAAAGCTGTTTCCTTTAGTGAACATACAGAAAATGACTCAACATTTTATCTGTTAGATTATCACGTTTTGGATATCTCAGGGTGAAATGAAAATATCTTTTTTTTTTAACTCTGTTTGTAGACATAATAAAAATGGATCACGTGATAGCAGGGCACATATCAGTTTACCTTCACAACATGCTTGACCCTTATTTCTAAATTTTGTCACTTTGTCAGGGTTGCTAGACTTCCAGCTTTAACATAAGATGTGCCCAGACCAGCAATGTCAAGCCAACCCTTGTTTTTGTGTTGAAGTCAGTACACCAATTCATACCTTTCTTTCATATGGTTGAGTTCTTGTTAGGAGCACTGATGTTCATTTTTCCCCTTTTCTTCCAGTTAACCTTACCCAGGGCCACCTTTAACTTTCCAACACGGGGCATTGCATATCTGGTTTTGATCACTTCTTTCACAGTAAGTTCCTCGACTTCTTATGCAAAATGTTCTATTCTCCTCCCCTGATGTATGACAGAAGGTGTTTACTGAACATCAGAACAGGTCCTAATATGACACTTCTGCCAGATGAAGGTGTTTTACTAGCCTTTCATTTGCATAATGAGGTTAATTAAGCGATTCCCTTCTCACCAAGAAGATCTGCTCTGGTGTAACTTTCTACCATGCAATTTGGAGACGTGAATAAATGGTGACAAATGAAGTTGCAAAGTAAGGCAGAAGCAATGTCATAAAAATCATGTGCTAACATTAACAATAATAGGGATTACAAGAAAGGCAATCAAATAATTATAACAAATCTATATTAATGATTACTAATAGCTATCAACTTACAATGTGCCAAAATTTTACATGCATGATCACATTTTTCCTCACCATGACCCCATGAATTAGAAAATGTTTTTATGGTTTTAAGTTATCACATAGTGCTAATATAAAAGCCTCTGATATTCAATTCAACAAGTGACCAAGTTACTGAAGATCCAGTTACCTAAAGATCAATACGCAGATTCTCAATTTTCCATATTTACCAAACTAAAACATTTATCAATTTACCAAAAATGACCTCTATAGAATTAACCAGAGATATAATCACATTAGCAAGAATGTGAAATATAATTATAATTGATGTGTTTGAATACTAAAATATTAAATTTAATAATATTATTTATAATATATATCACATTTCATCATTTCAAAATAAATAATTATTTCTTATGGGAATTCTCAGTCAATAGTTGTTTTTAATCCTCTATATCCTTTAGTCTTGCTAATTTTTTCATTTTTGTTATTTTCATGAATTCAATTAATTTTAAAATTCTTTAAAAATTTTTTTTATAATTAAATTGTATCAAAGTTTAATTATGAAACATATAAACAATGACATTCATATTATCATTCTTTTCTTTTCCTACATTCGTTACTATTTTACCGACAAACTGGTTTTAGTTGTCACATCCAAATAGCTTTGTACTAGAGGCGTAAATTTTAAGATCTGATTTATCCCAAATATCTTAATATTCAAATTTAATTGTAATGTATGTTCTATTTCTGATAAAAAATTAAGAATGATGCTAAATGCTTTAAATTTGAAAAATATACAATGACATTCAATCATTTAAAATTTAGAGAAATAGATAAAAAATCCTATTATAGCTGTTAAATTGTCCATTCCATGTATTGTATTTCTGAAGGTTGATTTTTCCTAAATTGACTTGAACAATTTGGCTCTTCATAAAATTGTATTTTCAAGAATTTGCTTTTAGCAAACTCCTTTCATGAATCATTTTGCTCACTGTGTTATACCCACGCTATAGAAGTGAAAAATGATTTATAAAGAGTTTTAGTAGCTTGCCCAAGGTAACTCAGGTAGTAAGCTGGAAATTTGGTTTTCAACTTCTTAATATTTGTACCATTACTCTGTGCTGCCTCTCAGATTGTTAAAATTCTGATTTTTAAAAAATAAATTCATTTCAGTTTTCATTGTTTAGAATTCTGCTTTAAATGGCATCATGAAGTTAAAAGACAATATAGTTTCCTAATGAGAAATTATTCTAAGCCACCCTGAGGGGCTTCACTAAGGCAGACAACCAAGCTATGTACTGTCAACTTGGGGATATCTGCTCAAAGAGCTAGTCCCAATTGACAAGGGATAACTTAGATGACTAATGGTATTACTTTTATTCTAAAAGTGAAAAGAGACATTGAACTATGTATGTAAATCTAATAGCATAAGTATATTTGCATTTTAGAAATATCTACCCAACAGCACTGTAGAGAAGAAAGGAGAGGCTGTAGACAGGCAGGCCAGAGAGGAGACATTGATATGCCTTACAATTAATGACAAGGGTCAGCATGAGGGTATTAGAAACTGTGATGGATATGCACACAGAAACTAGAAATAGAATAAAAAGGATTTGGTAATTTATTGGAGCTAGATTGCAGGAAGAGGGGGAAAGGTTATGATCTGAGTACCTAGGCAAATAGCTAGTTTCCATCAAGATAGTAAATTGAGATGGAATGACTTTTTTGGTAGAGGAGATGATGAGATCGAGTTTCATATCTGATAAGTTTGAATGATTGTGACTCATTCGATGGAAAATTGTACTAGGTAATACCAGTAGGTATCTGTGTCTGTGTGTGTGTGTGTGTGTATGCGCGTCTGTGTGTGTGTCTGTGTGTGTCTGTGTGTGTGTGTGTGAGCTCAGACAGAGGCTGGCACAGTCTCTATAAATAAATGTTTTTGTGTCGTCAGCATGTAAGTGGTCATTGAAGCCATGGACATGGATAAGACTGCAAAAAGAGAATGTCAGGAAGAGATATAGGCCAAAACAGAACTTTGGGAAACTCAAATATTAAAAGCATATGAGGAATAAAAAGATCCCAGAACACTGAAAATCAGCAATCACAGGAACAGGAAGACATCTACAATAAGATGGTGACTTAAATGCCAAGCAATATGAAAGAGTCATTTCTGACCAAAAAGAGTCATAGCTGACCAAATAAGCACATGCTCCGTGTGTACTGAAAAACTGCATCAAAAGCTGGGGAAAAGTCAAGTCAGAAAGACACAGGCAAACGTTCCATGTGCTCCTTAATAGATCCCTAGTGACACTGTTGGGAGTAATCACCTTGGCAGGGTGGGACTAGCGGTGGACTTCCAGGGAAATCTTAAGATTCTTCTTTTATCCCCTATCTACAAGGTAACAGGCTTCCAATGCATTTCTTTGAAAGAAATTATGATTTTTTTAAAGTTTACTTTTGCATAGGAAGATGCAGAGTAGACCAGATAAATACTGGCTAATTCGAAGTTACTGCATAGTTCTTCTTCGTCCAAGACTTTGAAGTTTCAATGTCATATATTCCTGAGAAATATAATAGTGAACCAAGAAAAATGCCAACTAAAAATCAGGAAATGTTAAATATGTAATAGGGAATTGTTGCATTTTAGTAAATATATCTGATGGAGATTAAAATAGATTTATTTACTATCAATTGATTCTTCATAACAATAAGCATTTATATAGCTCTTGTCATTAAAACATATGATTATTACTTATCAATGATCACTTACAGAAGATAAAAATTCATATCTATATTTTCAACCTAAGGAGTCTGTCTTTTTTTAAAAACACATTGGGATACATATTCAACAAAAAGCCACAGTTGTCATCATGTAATATTTTAAACCTTTGCAGCAGAACAAGACGTATTTAAAATACTCTACAAACAAACCCATTAATTTCACAATAATAGAAGTTTTTTGTGTTGAAAGTTTAAAGCTTGAAACAAAACAAGTCTTCCATTTAGGCATTAAGATAGATTATTTTGTAACAGACATTGCACCAGTGGTTAACAAGATAAAAATATGCTGTGTTTCTCCTCTTTGTAAAACTCACTACTAAGACAAGGAGAAGGTAGAAAGGCATGCAAATAAGTAACTGCAGTTCAATGTGACCAGGGCTATATTAATATGCAGTGGTAAATTGGGTATTTACTCCATATTTGATTAACAAAATGAGTCTATGGTAGACAAATGTACCTACTTTACTAATGAGGAAACTTAAGCTCAAGAGGGGTTAATTTTATGCTGCTGAAAGTCATCATTGTCCATATCTTATGCAAGACTATCTAACACCAAAATCAATGCTCCCAATCAGTAACCTATGTTGCAAACTGGGAAGAAGAAGAGACTTAATGGCAAGTTAGTCTATAACTTTCAAGTCCAAAGGAGGCCTAGATGAATAAATAAATGGCCTGAACCTACCCCCCACCCAACAAAAGGAGTTGTAATCATATAAGGTAAGAGTATAGATAACAGAGCTCCTATAAACAGAAGGGTTGGAGCAGGAGATACCAAGTTGTCCAGATTTCTTATTGTAAATTAGTCTGCAATATGAATATATGGGGTAGAACAGGCTGAAAAAAGAGGTTAGTCATGTAAACGATCTTCTATCTATGTAGTTGAGAGTAAAAACACTGAAACAACAGAGTAATATTTCCACATACATTATACAAATTCTCAACTTGTCTGTTATTCAAAAACCACAACGTCCCTAATGCAGAACAGAAGGGATAATCCTAGAGAGCTGTGTATGACCATTTTACACTCTTCAAAGGAAGGAATGTTTCATTTATGACTAATGTTTGCCCAAATCCTTTGAATCATTAACAGTTTTGTTATTGGCAAGCTCTATGATTTCTGTGGTCTTGTTTGATTAACTAGGTAGTCTTGGGAGCACAGAGAACAAAGCATCAACTTTGCCTGAATCAGAGTTACAAATAAGTTCACAAAAGGGATGACTGCTTAGATAATTTGGTGAAGCATGTGCACAGTTTGCCAGTTAAGGGAGTGGGTATGGAATGCTGATGGCTGAGCAAAATCATGGCAAGCAATCCTTTATTATTTGCAATGAAATAATATAATACAACCTCTAATAACGACATGTTTCAAGCGTTTTTCTTTCAAAATAAAAAAAGGTGCTTGTCATTCACAAAGGTGGGCTGTTTCCTCAGATTGAGATATTCATCCTGAGAACATTCTGTACAAATGTCAAAGGCTACATATAAAAAAATCAAATTAATTGATGATCAAGAGCAATTATCATTCACCACCACTGCAATTACCGTGTTTATTATAACTAATATTAATTACTAGGCATTATCCTAGGTACTTAACATTGATCACCTTACTGAATCATGGGAATGCCTCTGTACATTTGTGCTACTTTTGTATTTCAAAAGTCGTTTAATAGAATTTAAAAAATCACTTAATAGAATCAAACATCCACCAAAGATAAAAATCTTAATCAAACTAACAACAGAAAACAATTTTTTTCAAGTAGATAAAGTCAAGCTACAAAACAAAGCCTATAGATAACATCTTAACAGTGAACCGTAAAAACTTGACAGAGCTAAAAGGAGAAAAAGACAAATTCACAATCATAGTTGGTGATGTCAACACTCCTTTCTGATAGAAAGATGGGATCATGTAGAATGAGTAGACCAAAAAAATCAATAAGAATATAGGATAATTGAATAATAGAATGAACTAATTTGACCTAATAGATATTTATAGAACAGTCCAATAAACAATAGAAAAATCCACATTTTTTCCCAAGTATACAAGGCAGTTCACCAAGAAAGACTATATGCAGAACAATTAAACAAGTTTTGATAAGGATAAAATGACTAAAATGATATGGAATATGCTTAATCTTCATAACAATTGAACAACAATAAGTGAAAAATATCAGAGAAATATGCAAATACTTAGTAAATAAGCGATACAAACTGCTAAGTTGCTTTTCAACCAAAAAGGAAATCACAGGAGAAATTAGAACATCTTTTAGTCAAATGGCAATAAAAATACTTTATATAAAAAATTTGTGGAATGCAACTAAAGCAGAGTATAGAAGAAAACTTACGGTGTTAAATGTACATATCAGAAAGCAAGAAATATCTAAAATTAATAACCTAAGCTATCACTTTAAGAAACTATTAATAACCTAAGCTATCACTTTAAGAAACTATTAAGAAAAGTAAAACTAAACCCATAGTTAAGTAGAGAAGGGGAATGAAAAGTTGCAGCATAAGTAAATGAAGTAGAAAATAGAACTCTATGCTTAAAATTGATCCACGTCTGTATGTAATTTTTACCTCAATGAATTGGATTTACTGAAAAAGCTGAGAACAGGTATGTAATTTATTGGAAAATAATTCTGGTGATCTTAAGCATGGCGTGATTGGCCCCAAAGAGAAAAGCTGCATATACAGAAGTAATTTTAATACTTTTCAGCATAACAGTCCTTGTTTAATAGAAAAAAAGAAATGGACATTAGACTAACAACAGGATCGCTCTTAACGACTCCCGTTTATGTTTGTTGCCATCAGCTGAACTTGACCCAGCTCTTTATCTTTACCTTGGCTTTTATGGTTGAACATTTAAGCAGTCTCCAGGCAAAAATACCATACTGATACATAAGATATATGTATATTTATATATGATTACAAAGTAATACAGGCGTTTAATTTTCTTATTACAATTGCAAGCTAAAGCTTAATGTAGATTAGAGAAAAAAATAAATAAAAATTTCAGAATCTTACAACGTACCAAACAACTTTTATATACAGTTTTGTTCAGCCCTCATAACATTCTTCTTAAGGTTGAGTCTACTTCTTAAGATAAGGACATGAAATATAATTAAACTTAAGCAATTTACCGAACTCATATAGCAGAATCTGATCATATGTTCTCAAACATAGCAATTCGTCTGCTATATCATGTTGCCTTTTTCTTAACCCATATATTTCATTTACTCTGTCCCATAAAACAGAGATAGAGGTGGTACTTAAATCATAGTGATAATATTGTATACACAACTAGTCCAATAGATTTTTAAAACATCATTATCAAAGGAAGATTTAGGAAGAATTAATTATATAATTTATTTTTTTGCACTGAAAGCAGCTTTTAAAAAAAATAAGGTTTTTTGTTGTTGTTGTTTGGGGGTAATTAGGTTTATTTATTCATTTATTTATTTTTAATGGAGGTACTGGGGATTGAACCCAGGAGCTCACGCATGCTGGGCATATACTCTACCACAAAGCAGCTTTTAGATCCAAGTTATGGGTTCTTTTTTCTAAACCTGTCTCAACTGGGAGAAATCTTACACCTGTTAATTGATTTAGAAGCAATATTTTTATTTAAGACATCTAATGTCAAATTGATAGGTATAACATATGTACATCTTAATTCACCTAATCCCGGAAGAGCTGAGTGCCAGATACTGGAATTGTTTTACTAAAGAACCAGTTATGGAAAACAAAATTGGGAATATCACTTTTCTTTGATACATGATTTTGGTCATTTTTAAAGACGCTTTGATTTTTTAATGTATGGGCCTATGGACTAAGGATCCAAAGATGATCAAAAAAGACTCACAGCATATTAAGGGAGAAAAAATGTACAACAATCAATTTGGAATGTGATAGGAGTTATACTAAAATATCAACAATGCATAATGTTGATGCCAAAGAAGAAGTGATTGATTGTATATTTGAGCTTTAGGAGAAAAGGGTCTAAAAATTTGATGCTCAATCTGGTTAAATAGATGGACATTTTAATCCAAAAACAAAAGCAAAAAAAAACTGTCATTCAATGTAACTTAGCTTCTAAATCCAAAAATTAGTATGTATTTTAAAATTTCAATATTAATGTTCAAATATATTTTACATTATTAATAAATTCATCAGTGAGATTGATTTTAAAGATATCTGTCTTTAAATATCTTCTCTTATTAATACTGCCCTGAATCTGAATTTGACCACAGCAGACTTGTTTGCAGGCCTATGTCCATTCCACTTACCTTGGCCCTTTTCTGGGTGAGATTTCCCCACTGATTATTGAAAGACTACAAACTGGCCTTGAAAGTGTCTCATCTGAATAATTCTAAAAGTCTTCAATGGATATTGAACACCCAGATACAAAGTGTGTAACATTAAATATTGGCTATTCGATATCATTGTTTCACCCCTTTCAGTTTTATTTGGACCTTTAGGAAGAGGGTATGAACATTCATCGAGGAGGGAGCACAAACCACATTCAGGGTACTGTGCAAGGTGCATTCTGTGCACTGCTTCAGAACTACTTTACAAGATAAATTTTATTATAAATTTGGCACATATATTTACCCATAATGTGTCATGATTATCTTCTATTCAGTATCTCATATTGCAACACTGGTCATGATCTTCTGTGGCAAATGCAGAGTATACCTTAAGACATGAATAATGTAGACTTCAACAATTCTGAGAACTGATACTTTAGAGACCTGGTCCATATCTGCCTAATCCCCTAGTACCTCTCTTTTTTTCCCCCACAAAATCCTTTCTGTGTCAGATTACTGTGGAAGTATCTCTCAGCCTACCACTGATGCTTTTATGGGTGTGGACTTATTTTTTTAATATATTTTATTTAAAAAACTCTTAACATCTCATATTCCTAATTTTGTTAAAAGTAAGACTGTTCTCCAGCAGCAAAATACACATATACTTAGCCAGCTGCTCTGTTTCAAAAATAGAAAATATGCCATACAATCTGTAACTTCTGGGAGAATGTGATTCAGATTTTTAAAATGACTCTTTTATTTTGGAATGATTTTAGAGTGATCTTGAAGGGACACTCCTGTCAGAATAATTCTGAAAGAAAAACCAAATATGAAGACATCATCATTGCACATAAGGAAGAAATTAGTAATCATATATGTGAGCTGTTTTTGTTACAGAAGTGACAATACTTTGTTGTTGTCTAAAGTGGGAAATGTTTGAAAAAGAATCATTGGCCACTTTACTATGAAACAGGAATAAATGGAAAAATCATAACAAAACACTCACACTTACCGATTATAATCAGGATTCACTCTGTGGTATTGCAATTTACCAATAGCCTTGGGAGATTATAAGCAGATATTCGATAGAATAAAAAGACGACTTTAGGCTTAACTTTAGGCAAGAAGACTTATTCCAGCAAGAATATATCTAAACTATATTATTTTTATTGGGACTTTTCTTTGTGCAACATTTGTTTGAGAGAGCCCTGTTCTATTCTGTTTAGCTGAGCAGAGGTCAGAGATTGACCTAGTATATTTTACTGACTTCCTATATAGTATATTTCCTACACTTAGTGATTGCTTGAAACTTGAAGATTGTTTCAGCAACTATTTTTTGGTCTTATCTGGAATAGAAAGAAGCTTAAGATAATGTTCTAAAGGCAAAGTTTTGTTATCTTCCAGAGTCTGGATTCTGATTCGAAGGTTATTACCATCTATATGATTTTATACCTTAAAACCCCCACTGACTCTAGCTTATGTGGGGATTTGAGATGGAACCTAAATAGACATGAGGGTTCAGTCCTCTATATATAGACCCAAATACATATTAATCCTTGTCAGATTGCACTAAACAATATTGCATCTGGATATCATTTTGTAATTGTTGAGTTTCTTGGCTCTTTTAGCTTGAGATATCTTCGAATGGCTATATATATATATATATATATATATATATATATATATATATATATATATATATATATATATATATTTCATTTGCAGATAGAAAGCTTTTACTTTGTTTTGTTTTGTATTTTCTCTCTCTTTCCTTCTCATTTCTACCTACTTGTGCTTCCTATGTTTGGACTTCCCTTTCTTGTGTGTGTGTGTATGTGTGTGTGTGTGTGTGTGTGTGTGTGTTTATTTTATATTTTTGTTTGTCTCCAGGTGAAAGTCTGGACCCCAGCTGTCCCACTGAAAACCAGGAGAAAAAAGAGGGTGTGTCACTCATTTCAAAAGCACACTGACTGAGCAAGATCATTAAGGAATAGGAGACTTACTGTCTCTCCACGGAAGGGAGGCTGAGTAGACAAAACCCTAGACACTGCATTTGCTATTCTGAATTACTGGCTAGTTCTTAATGCCAAAGTTGATATTTTAGTTAGCTGCCTAAGATAAGAGTATTTTTCAAATTTGGTGTCAGTCTATACTAGCATTATCTTAGGTATTTATTCATTTATTCAATAAATATGTATTGAACTAATACCGTATGCCGGAACTGTTCTAGGTTTTGAGGGTATATCAGTGAAAAAAAGTTCACATCTTTTTTTTTTCTTCTCATAGAGGTTACATTCTATGTGTCTAACAGTCTAGTATTAATAGTGTGTAGATCTCTAGATACCACCATGGACCAACTGAATTATAAAATCTATCGGAAACAAGAAATATGCATATTTAATGAGTAGCTCATGTATGCCCTTGGGCATACTAACATTTCAAATCTAAACTACTTTTCTTTTACCATTTTCTTTTCTGTGCTCTAGAATTCTAATATTTACTTTAAGATTTTCCTCAAAACCATCTGATAGAGTGCCTTTTAATCTTGAATTGTATATTCTGATATTCAAAATATCTGTTGGATTATCCTACTGCCTTTGTGTTACCCTTTTGAATTAACTTATAACATTAGAACATGTCTTTCAGAATACTCTGTAGTTACTATATTTTATCTTGTTTTTACCTTCTAACACAAAAACACGGGGCCTTCAAAATCTCTACCCATAACAAGTTTACCATGTTAAAAGCATTAACATTGTTACTGTCATCATTCTTAAGTGTGTAGTATTGTGAACAGAAAAGTAATTATATACAGTTAATAAAATAATACTAAAATAAAATACTAAAATAAATCTAAAAATATTGATTATTTTTTCATCTTTTTAGTTAAGTTTATCGAAGTAGCATATCAGTAGGATGTAAAAATGTCCTGTATTGGAGGAGGGTATAGCACAAGTGGTACAGCGCATGAGGTCCTGGGTTCAATCCCCAATACCTCCTCTAAGAATAAATAAAGAAATAAATAAACCAAATCACCTTCCCCTACTTCCCACCAAAAAAAAATGTAG
Source organism: Camelus bactrianus (assembly GCF_048773025.1). Taxonomy (NCBI): domain Eukaryota; kingdom Metazoa; phylum Chordata; class Mammalia; order Artiodactyla; family Camelidae; genus Camelus; species Camelus bactrianus. Next base: position 20,719,226 of record NC_133546.1, on the reverse strand, counting down.
TAAAAATGTCCTGTATCTTAAACTTTTCTTATGGTGAGATGATAAGACATAATAGGGAAAACTGTATCACAGAAAAGAAATGAAAATTTTATGTACACTTTTTCTTGCATATTACATAGGAAATCTTCAGGCATAGTCTACCAGACGTAATGACAGGGAAAGACAAAACAGAAATGGAAGTAAAAGTGAACAACAATAAAACTCAGCGTTGAAGCATTCTAGCAACTTGAAAATACTAGCCATGTTTTAGTTGCTTGTCCATTTATCTTCTTTTCTCTCTTGAGTACACTTTGAACAATCTGTATAGCAAGTTTCCAGATATTTCATATCTAAAGTAATAGTTATTATTAAACAGGATGATAGCCAAATCCCATGTTAAAACTTTACCCAAAATTTTGGTTAAGATTTCATATTCAGTCAGGAGATATATGAAAGGATAGGCTTATTTTACTCTGAATTTAGATAGTATATTTTCTTTTAGGTGACATCCATTCATTGGTTTTTCCAGAAAAACTCATCCTACGCATTTCCCCATTGAACACCAACTAGGCAGCCCATGAGACACTGAACTCAGATCTTGTTGTCTCTCCCATAAATCCTTGCTCTTCTGTTTTAACTAGTACCATCTCTTTATGTCAAGTTGTTATTGAGACTACATGATTTCGTTAAATATGATGTAAGTTGATTAAATATAAGTAGAAAAAGGCTAGTAGTTTGGGGAAAACTAAATTGAATGATTGAGACTCCATAATGCCCCATCCTGTCAGCGTTAGAACATACAGTTTAAAAATGCACTCAAGTTAAGACAAATGTAAAAATAATTGGGGTGAAATTTAAATTAGAGAAAAATTCTACAAATGACTGCTTTGCAACTCTCTTTAAGTTCTCGCTTCATCCTAAATAAAAATTGCACTGGAAATGACATACGGGATATTATGGATATGGACGTTTAAGAAATATCCAGGGGTTAGCTAAAAGGACTCATGTTAAAAATATGCTTTGTTTAACACCAATCGACTGGTCAAAAATCCATATTATATGATTCAAGTTATCATGTAGATGTGAATCCAGAGTTCAGTTGCTGTGGGTTCACAAAGTAGGACCCAATGACTGGTATCCTGTGTGTCCCCATTCTCTCTGGAAATGTGTTTCCTATTTGCTTGTGTTTTTTTTTTTCCCTACAAATTTAGAGAGTTTCTAAGAATAAGTGAATAAAAATGATAGGACATCACAGGAGGTGAAGATTAACTTAGTAATAGCTATGTAGTTACTACTAATAGACACAATCCTGTTCTGAATTACTCATTAGAAATTCGTTGAGAATAACAATTCACCTATGAGTCAAATTAATTGTTTTAGTGCTTCACGGATTAAATTGAGAACTTCAAAGAGGTTATTTCCTAGAGGGCAGTTTTAAAGCTGAGTTACCATGTAAATAACTGGGCATTCTTGATACCTGAATATGGAATATGTGCACAGGGGAAGGAAGTGACATTGCACTTTATAAGCACTGTATTGTAAGTGGAAAATGCAATGTCTTAAAAAAAACTGTATTTAAAATTGGCACCATAAAAATGTGAACCATTTTATTCTTTGTAGCTTGACTTTAATGTCAAGCCACATTTGATCACCCTTAGTCACTGTAAATTGAACTGCATCTATTACTCATGGGTCAATGTGAAATGTAATGGCTTAAAAAATTACAATATTTTTCCAGAAGTAAAAACTTACTGTTTTGAAGAAGCTTGAATTCAAGATAAAATACAAAGATTTACATGGCCCTTTCTTTCCAGATTGTGGGGGCCCTCCTCTTCTTTTTTCCGTGTTGAAAATGGAGGATAGCTGTTTTTTAAAAAGCAGTTTTATTAACACATGTTTTTATGTTTGGAAGATGAAAAGTGCCTAATGTTACCACCATATTGACTTCACAAATTCTACCTGTCAGAGGTGGATGCAAATGACAACTCTTCTAAAAGCAAGCAGGTGTAGGCCTGGCTTCTGAATTGCTCAGAAAGAAGCTGACATTTCAACATTAAAGTTCAATACACTGGAGCATTGTTCTAGTCATAACAAACTGTCTACATTACCAAATTCTGGCAACACATTCTAGCCATTAAGCTGTGTATCCCCCTATTTTCAGTCTGGAAAGCTTTTATTAATTCATAAAAGGATTTTCTCAGCTGAGAGAAATTGGAAGCTGGCAGAGTAAACAACAAAAACAGGTCCACTCATTTCCCAGCTGAAAGATTTGACCAGATTCATTAGCATTTGAATTACTTCTGAGACATTCCACCCATCACTAATTACCATATATATTTTTAATGGGTTACTGCAGATTTATTTTTCTATGTCTTTTCATCCAATTGTGTTTTATAGAATATTTTTCATTTATAATGTCCTAAGCATAGTTTATTACACATTACTCCAATGTTATAATTTTTTGTCTTTTGGAATGGTTACAAATAGAGTCACAATAAAAGTATTACCCGGAATAAGTGATATCCTTTAGACATGAAGCTATTCAGGGTTTGCCCATTAAGTTTTTTTATCTGCCACAGTCTCATCAAGGTTATGACAAAAAAAGAATTAAGACATTGTACTATTTGCAGTTAAACAATTATTGATAATTTCATAAGTATTAATGATAAGGTATAAAAAGCAATTATTCCTTGACTATTGAAGTTTTCCAAAAGATGAAATTTTTATATAATTCCCAATAAAAGTTCACAATAAAGTAGTGCTTACTTTCTTTGTAAAGATTTAATATATGCAGTAATTTGCATAAAGTGCAACAATCCCTAGTGTTATGTCTCAGATATTTACTTATATACACTTAAATAATCACAAGCGATGTTATAGAATATTTCAATAAGCTATACTAAAATGCCTCTTCTCCACCTATGCCACCTTCCAGAATACATACATGTATTCTGACTTCTAACTATCCTGAATATTCTGACTTCTGTCATTATCAATGTATTTTGCCTCTTCTTGAATTAATATACATGGGAGTAAAACTGTGCACTCTTTTTTCCGGTTCCTACAATTAGTAAAATATTTTTAAGATTAAGCCATCACGTGGTACCAGTAATTTATTCCCTTTAGTTGTAGTGTAGTAATCCAACTTATTATTATAACACAGTTTATTTTTAACAGCTTTATGGAAATAAAATTCACATACCATGAAATTTACTCTCTTAAATCACAAAATTCAGTGGGTTTTAGTATATTCTCAGAGTTGGTCAACTATCATTACTGTCTACTTTCAGAACATTTTTTATCACTCCAAGAGGAAGAAACCCCTACCCTTTATAGTCAATCTCAATAACCTCTCCCCTTGGCCCCTGGAAACCATTCACCTAATCTTGGTCTTATGAATTTGTCTATTCTGAACTGTGAAATAAATGGAATCATACACTACGTACCACTATTTGTTTTATACATCCAGCTGCTGATGGGCATTATTTTCAGTTTGGGGCTATTTGAATAACACTGCTATGAAAATTCTTGCTTAAGTCTTTTTGTTATCATTCGCATTAATTTCTTCGTTTTATAAACTATAAACTGCGAGGCATTTTTCTAATGTTGCACATCAGAAATGGCTGCACAATTTTCTATTACCTCCAGGAACGTATGAGTTCTGATTGCACCATAGCTTCTCCAACACTTATTAGTGTTGTTAATATTAACCGTTACAGAAGTTATGTAGTAGAACCCTATCATGGTTTTAATTTATACACTGTGTTAATTACTGATGTTAAACTGATGGCTAACTGTCCATCTTCTTTTGTGAAGAGTCTGTTTGAATATTTGATTATTTTATTGGTTTCTTTGTCTTCTCACATTGAGTTGTCAGAGTTTTAATATATTTTTGATACAAAACTTTGGTACATATATGTTTGGTACATATATGTTTGGTACATACATGTTATTTTATCCCAACGTATTTAAGAGAACTTTTAATTTTCTTAATGAAATCTTTTGAGGACAAAACAATTTTAATTTTGATGAACTTAAAAGTATATTTTTTTCTGTACTTAATGCTTTTAATATGTCTTACCTAATAAATCTTCGCTTATATCATTGACCAAAAATATATGGATGGACTTGTAAATCCCCTATTCTGGAGAAGTTCACTGAGCTTTGTGAGTTTTCTTACACCACCACTGCACTGTCCTGAATGCAATAGCTTTATAGGAAGACTTGAAATCAGATAGTAAAATCCCCCAACTATGTTTTCCTTTTCAAAATTGTTTTTGGCTCTTCATTTTCCTTCTCTTAAACGAGTGTAAATGGCTAAGTCAGCACATCAGTTTCTAAGAAAAAGGATACTTTGAATTTGATTGGAATTGTTTTGAATTTGTGAATCAATTTGAGAAGAATGATGTATTAGCAATATTGAGATGTCCAATTCAACATTATGATAAATCTCTCCATTTAGATCTCTTTAGTTTCTGTAAAACATGGTTTATGCTTTTCTACGTACAAGTATTGTACATAATTTGTTAATGTATTCCCTTTGTTTGAGGAGAAGCCACTGCACCGAGAGACAATATTTTAAAATCACATATCCCCAGAGGATTGGCTCTTGAATATATAAGGAACTTTAATATATGTTAGAAAGTTTGGGAGGGAAATTGCTCTGTATCCTGCCTGTGGTCATGGTTACATGAATCTAACCAAATTTTAAAACTCATAGAATTACACACCAAAAATAATGTGTAATTAATCATCATAACTATTATTTTATCTCTAACTTCTTTAAAAAAAATTCAAAAATCTGTAAGACAGTGTTACAGTGTTGATCCTTAAATAATCATTGACATTGTTTATATAAACCTGCATAAATTCCATATGGGATGTTCTTTATTCCTCTCAAGTTTTCTGCTCCCACTTGGGATCATTCATCTTCAGCTCAAAGATCTTCTTTAGTATTTATAGTACTATGACTCTCCTGACGACGAATTCTCTCAGCTTTTGTTATTTAAAACATCTCTACGGCATCTTGGTTGATCAAGGATATTTTTGCTGGCTATAGAATTCTAGGGAGAAAATGTTTCTTTTATTGATTTCTGGCTTCCATAATTCTGTGAGATATCTTGCCATCAGGCTTAGTGTTGCCCTTTCAAGAATAATTTGTCTTTTTTCTCCTCAACTATTTTTTTAGGTTTTCTCTTTATCTTCCATTTTCAGCAATTTGATTATGAGTGCTTAAAATAATTTGTTCTACCTCCCAATTAATTCCAAAATGCTTCTTGGGATTTAATGAAATTCTCTAATGTGCTGCTGATCTCTGTCATCAGTTTTGGAAAAATTTTCACAATTTTTTCTTAAAACAATTTCTTGCTGTATTCTTTCTCTCCTTTCCTTCTGACACTCCAAAGTTTATGTGTTAAAATCTGACAGTGTCCCTTTCATGTTTCTCATGCTTTGTTGTGTTTTATTTTGTGTGTTATTTCAAAAAATTATTTTTCTCTGAGCTTCAGGTTGGATAGTTTCTCTTGATTTTCAAGCTTCTGATCTTTCCTTCTGCTGTTTTTCTCTTATGATAAACACATTAAATGAATCCTTAATTTCAGTTATTAATTTTTCAGTTTTAGTTTGCACTTTGATTCTTTTAAAATAAATATCATTTCTCTGTTGAAATTACCAGGTTTTATCCAACATATTTAACTCTTTTCTCCATTTTTCTTAACATGTTTATAGTAGTAATAATACTAAGGTGTTTTCTGCTAATTTTCACACATGAATTATGTAAATGCATGGTTGTATGTGCTCTATTTTCTTGGACCACATTTTCTTGCTTTGGATCTCATATCCTTGCTTCTTAACATGTCTCTCAATTTTTACTAAATACCAGACATTGTTTCTAAAATGACAAAGGAACTATACTTGAGGCTCATTTCCCCTGAGACAAAATACATTTTTCTATTTTAGGTAGCCAATGATGGACTGATCACATTGAACCGATCAAGAATTAAGCATGACCAAGGATAGGCTGAAGCTTGCATCAGTCTCATTTTCACTCTGGTTTCAAAAATCTTAAGAATATGACCTGTCATGTGCTTGTTAACACCTGTCTCCCTGCAAGGACTTTTAAGCACTGTTCAACTGTATAGAATTCCATTCCATGTTTCCATCCTGATTCCAAGCTGCCTAGCACTCAGCTATAGTTCACTGGGAGAAAATTGGCAGCTCTACATTTAGGCTCTCCAGATTTCAAACTGTCTCATCAGCCAATGCAGCAATCTAAATCTCCACTGGCTTATCTTTACCCCTGCAGTCATTCTGCTTATGGCTAGCCTATACCTCAGTCCATGCCCAGATCTGCAAATGCTTTTTGAGAAAAAATAGGGAGCTGGGAGTGGATTCCACTTAACTGGAAAGGTTTTTTTTACTGCCTAATGTCTTCTAAAATAATATGATTTTTGTAGTAACTTTTCCCCAAGCTTAAGTAGTGGAAGTTATTTACTTTGTAGAAACTACCAGAACTTCTACATCATAATTGGAAACAGAAATATGTGTGATGGATATTTAAGAGGGTTCTGGTAAATATTTTAGGGATGTGCTGCATGACTGAAGATGACATATCACAGCACCTACCTTTAAAATGAAACTTATTAACAGACAAAGATCAAGGAATATTACCCAGAAGGATGCAGAATTGTCTAAATGCAATTACCTACTGTTTAAAAGACATAAAGAATATCAATTTAGAAATAATTTAGTCAGTCTGCTATGAAATAAGTACTTACAAACAATTGAAATACCTGGATGCCGAGTGGTAGTTATAAAAATGAGAAGTGTATAGCATTATATTTTCCATTGATCACTAATTTAAAGAACTTCCACTTATTTTTCAAGATCCTTTATTTGCCTGACTTCCTCAAACATTTATTAATGATCTAACTAAAAGAAAAATAACAGAATAAACAGAGCTAATGAGGTCCCCAAATTAAGAATAATTTCTTTGAGGAGACTCAGTAAAAAACAAACACACAGTTTAGCTCAGGTTGCTCAGTTAATAGATTAGAAACTGTCGACTATCAATAATTTATCTTTTCATAGCAGTATTTTGTCTAATTTTCTTTTTGTTGAAATTTAGTTGATTTACAGTGTTTGTTTCAGGTGTACAGCCAAGCAATTCAGTTATACATATACATACATACATATTTTTTCTTTTCAGATTCTTCTCCACTAAAGCTTATTACAAGAAATTGAATATAGTTTCCTGTGCTATACAGTAGGTCCTTGTTGTTTATCTGTTTTACTTATAGTAGTGTGTCTCTGTTAATCCCAAATTCCTAATTTATTCCTCCCCCCACTTTCCCCTTTGGTAACCATAGTTTGTTTTCTTTTTGTATGTTTCCCTAGAAAACTCACAAATAGTAAATGCTGCCCTGGCTCCTGCTGCTCCCCCTCCTCCCCCTCCTCCTCTCTCTGCCTCTTTTTTAGTTGACCTTTGAACTCCACTGTTTAAAACACGAGGAAGGAACACAATAAGGCAAGAAGCATCCTCTCTTTGCTTAGCTTAGAAGCTTTACTTTAGCATTCCCTCATCCTTAGAGCAAATCAAAGCAAGACTAGTACATAGTGTTGCCAATAGATGCAACTGGTGTTCCAGGTTCTTGTCCTGTCCCAGAAAAAATTCAGAGACAAGATGTAGTGGTTAAAAAGGTAAAGTGAGGATTTATTAAAGGATGGATAGTACACCCTCAAGGGGAGAGCGGGCAGGCTCAGTGGAGCAGCTGCCCTGAGTTTCTTTGGCAAGTTAGCTACATAGGGTGTAAAAATGAATAGGCAGAATATTCATTGGGGAGGGAAGGGTTTGGGGTCTTATTCCCTGATTATCATCCTAACTCCACCTTCCCAAAGGGAGGAGGGAATTTTGTCCTTATTTAGTTTGGATCGGAAGTGTCATGGTGTCAGTGCATGATGGGTACTTCTGATCTGCAAGGCTAATTTTATTGAAATTAGGACATAATGAGCAAAAGGTTACATTCGGACACTGGAAATTCCTGCCTTTCTCACCTTTCTTGTTCTTCTCCAGGCCACTTGTCACCCTAAAAAGCATGATCTGTTATCAGCCCATAGGTTCCTGCTTTTCTTTCTCTGCTCAGGCACCCCTGCTGATTACATGATGTGTGGTTTCATGCATTTGGCTTGTGCCCCTCTTTTCTGCCCAATTCCTGCCATTTGGTTTGTGTCTCCCTTTCTCTGCTCATATCTAGCTATCTGCCTGCTCTAACAATAGTAGCTATTCAATAAATAATTCTTGAATAAATAAATAAATCACATTCAGGGGATGCAGGAATAAATTATTGAATGAGTAAAAGCAATCACTTTAAGATTGTGAACCCCTGACAAAATTATTTTATTTCAAATAACAATATTCTCAAGTCATTTTATTCCTTTTTTTTTTTCATTTAAATAGGATGGGATATTTCTCACACATGCCTATTTAACATTCCTCGTGTATCCTTGCTGTCTTTTGCTATATCCCAAATAGCAATTGTCCTTTAATAGTTTATCTTTGGTGATTGTCTAAGTTATATTTCATAGTAGGTAACAACATTTGTAATGCTGTTTATAGTAGATGGGTTTAATTTGCCATCTCAGTGGCTTTGAACTCAAGTAATCACGTGTGCTTTTTTTACAAGTCTTATAAAAAGGTTCTCATCAAAATATATCCTTTACTTGCAAGCATATCCTTCTACTTACTATTTTATTCTATATTAAATTACAAAACAATAGAAAATAGATTAACTATAAAAGAAAAAATGATAAATTAACTTCAGAAAAATTAAAACTTTTGTTCATCAAAAGATGCCGTTAAGAAAATAAGTCAGTAAGCCACAGACTGAGGAAAAACATATGCAATCAGTACACTATCTAAAGGGCTTGTGACTAGAATAGATAGAAATTCTAAAAGTCAACAATAAAAATACAAATCAATAAAAATTGGGAAAATTCTTTAACAAATGTTTCACAAAAGAAGACAAAGTAGCTAATAAACACATAAAATGTACTCAAGATTATTACATGTCAGGCAACCACAAAATCAAAATGAGTTATTAATACATATTCCTGGAACGGCTGAAACTTTAAAAAGATCAATAACACTAACGGTTGGTATGTATATGGAGCAGCTAGAACTCTTTTAATTACTAGTGGGAGAGAAACATAGTAAAGCAATTTTGGAAATCTGACAGTTTCTTTTAAAGATAAAAAATTTATCTACCTTATGATCTAGTGATTCTATTTCTATATATCTGTACAAGATATATGAAAATATACCCATAACACTATTTGAACAAGAATTCATAATATCTTAATTCACTATAGCCCAACCCCAGAATGCTCAAAAATAGGAACTGAATAAACAAACTAGTATGCCCACACTATGTAATAATACTCAGCAATAATAGTATTTGTGAATGAATCTCAAAATTGTTGTGGCAAGTGTAAGAAACCAGAGACAAAAGAGTATTTATCATGTGATTCCACTTACAGGAAGCTCTGTATGTGGAAGTGAGCTATGGTGGTAAGAGTCCAAACATAGTTGTTGCAGGAAGTAGGAGTGGGGAATGGCTGAGGCTCTTTAGGAGGTGATAGAAATATTCCTGTATTAGTGCTGTGAATTACACAGGTGTATGCATTTTTCAGAGTTCATTGACCTATAAACATAAGATATATGCATTTCACTATATAATTTCACTAAACATAAAATTTACCTTAGTTTATAATGAATAACTAAAATAAAAATACAAAACAAAAAGAAGTGAATATTTTAAGGGTAGATTTTCAGGATATGTCTGTCCCAATTTCATGTTTCAATTTCAATTTCAATTGCCTGTGTAAAGGCATTCAATTTCAAATGCCTGTGTAAAGACTTTGAAGAAGAACGCTTCTGAAGAATTGTTCAGAATAATCTGACAGCATAAATTATCTCCATTTTATATAATGAAACATTAAGGTTTAGAATGAATACATAATTTACTTAAAGCTACACACATCTTAAAGTAATAGACTCAGAATTTTAAGTACGATTACATTGTGATGACAGCCTCTACTAACGCTTTCCCTCTACTATGCTGCTTTTACATATGCTATCTTAACTCTGATCTCTCCTACATAATGAGCTTATGTTAGTGGAAAACAAAATTGGTATGACTTTTGGGTGCCAAAAAATTAGGTACCTCTTATGGCAAATACTAATAAAATAGGATTGAATGATTATGAATTGATTTAATAATAGAATGTAAAATTGACCTAAGAACTTTATGCTGATTGGGAAAAAAAATAAAAGAACAGATAAACCAATGAAGGAATACTTCCTAGTTTGGAAAAACATTAGGAATAAAAGAGAGATACATTGACCATGACTATGGATTATACTTTTTCATAAGGAGAGGTGGAAAATTATACACATGCCAGAAGAATGCACAATGATAGTACTAGGAATCACACAGAAGCCAATTATTTTTGTTCTAAGTTTTCAAAATAAATTGTCAGACTTATAAATGTATAATTTACATCGAGTAAAGCGGAAATTTTTTAGATGTAGGCTCAGTTATGTGAGTTTGTAAAAAACTCATGCAGTCGAATAACCACCACCACAATCAAGATATGAAATACTGTTGTCACCTGAAAGTCTCCTGATTATTTAGAGCCTGTCCCTGTCCACCACCCCCAATCTACAGCAACCACTGCTTGAATTTTTGCCATCTAGTTTTGTTATTTTCCAGAATTCAAATAAATGGAATAATATAGGATGCATTGTTTGACATCCACCTTTTTTTTCACTCAGCATCATTATTTTAAGTTTCACTCATGTCGTTACCCATATCATTAGTTCATTCCTTTTTTTTTTAAAGATCACTGGACATTTGAAGAAAATCTGTATCATTTAAAAAAATTTTTTTCTTGTATATATATTTTTATTGAAGCATAGTCAGTTTACAATGTTGTGTCAGTTTCTGGTGTACAGCATAATGCTCCAGTCATACATGAACACACATATATTCATTTTCAGATTCTTTTTCACCATGTTACTACAAGATATTGAATATAGTTCCCTGTGCTGTACAGTATGAACTTGTTTTTTATCTATTTTATATACAGTAGTTTGTATCTGCAAATCTCGAACTCCCAATATCCATTCCTCCTCCCTTTCTTTTTATTGCCGAGTAGTATGCATTATATGAATATTCCATAGTCTGCTAATCAAGTCATCAGATCACGGATATTTGTGCTGTTTCCAGTTTGACAGATTATCAGCAGAGCAGCCCTAAATACTGGCCTACAGGCTCTGTGCAACAAGATGCACAGAACATCCAGCTGCTGTTGCTGAGGCATTGGGTTTAAGAAGAGGGCAGTCGGGGCAAAAGCAGGGCGCTGAGCATGGTCCCCTCACGCAGCACCACCAGGGGGTTGGTCAAACCACCCAAGCCTCCCCTCCTCTCCAGCCTCACCCCGGGGAGCAAGAGCATGAGAAAAACCCTTCAAACCATTATACAGTCAGGCAGTTACAAACATCATTACAGATATCTGATGGTCACCGATGACAATGGGGTCCTGTGGTTACAAGATTTCTGGTCTCTTCTTTTCTATTCCACCTATCAACATGTTCACCCTTTCATTGACAGTACGTTGCCTTAATTACAGTAGATTTATATCAGGTATATGTGTGTGTAAATATATGTATATATAACACCTCCTTTTATTATATATCTTAAATTTCTAAATACACTTACATTTTGTTTCCAGAAATCTTTCCTTCTCAATTGTTTCATCTGCTCTATATTTAGCCTAAAATTTGAAATAGTACCATGCTGCCAAATATTAAAAAGTCATGTTTAAAAATCACCATTTAGCACTTTTATAATCCAACATATCCCAAAGATCACTACATCACCACCGTGAACAAATGACCTATGTCTTTCTCTAATTTGAAACTGTTTCTCCAACTGTATAATTTAATTTGCTTAATATGAATAGTAACTTATATAACAGACTTAGACTATTTTCAAGAGGATTTGAAGTGGATTATGAGAAGGGAGGTATGCATACGGTAAGACTAATAAATATGATGTTTTTCCCAGTCCTCTTTGCCTTTTGGGTAGAAATGGGTTAATGGTAGTAGTTATCATTTTGTCAAAAAAAAAAAAATTGTCCTTAACCTTACTTACTTGTATAAGAACTTCTAGTCATATTCAAAGTCACTCCCTGTCATTTCTGAGAGCCCCCCTGCAGTTGCTCACATGTAATTAAGAACTAGACTGTCAGCAAAAGTTACCCTGCAAGGCCCGTCATATTCCCCATTTCTGCTCTGATCCTGTCTATGCCACTCTCAGTTGCCCTCAAACCCACCTAACAAAATCTTACCATTGTACCTTTGGCATATGTTCTATACAAGAGTCAAAAACCCAATAAGACTTTTATAATTAAAAAAAGGTCAACTATATGACTCAATGTTGTAAAGTCAAATGTATAACATTACAGTTTTCAATGAAAGCTGTCTTGTAGAAGGATCTGTAACATGGCTCAAAGGTTGATAATTCTGCCAGTCTAATTGAATCCAATTTGGAATATACAGAGAATCAAGGAATAAATATTTACATCTGAGACTATATACAGATTATTCTTATTCCTTTTCATCAGTTTTTAACATACTCAGTGTTTAATTTTTTTAAACATATTATTCTGCTGATATAGTGTCATTTCTACCTACGTGGGACATTGGCAGTAACACAAATACAACGTAAAATTATTAAGTGAGTTATAGGTTGAGTAAGCAGGGAATGCCATGGTATACTGGGTCTCTAAAATACTTCAAGAATCAAATTCAAAGCGTTAGGTATTATCAAGTCAATCACTACACTTCTTATACAGATAAATTGTCAACTCTATGGAATGTGGCTGCTCTTTCTGCCACACTAATGAGACACTTTCTTTTAAGGTCATCTGTGATCCCTTGAATATCAAATCTAATCATCTGTTCTTTTCTTCAATTTAAATATCTCTCTGCAGCATTTTATGTAATTGACCAGCTGATATATCTTAAATATTTATTCTTCCTTGGCTTAGGAAACACAATCTGAAACTAATGCTTTCAGAAATTTCCCCTCATTATTTCCTTAACCTAGATTTTTTTATGATCTGTCGTCTGCACAGTTGGCAAACTTCCTACCTTATTTCTAAATTACATGTCTGTTGACATCCCACTGGCAAAAAAGTACACCTTCTAAAAGATGAGTCTTCTTTATATCAATTAACTCATAAATTGTCAGATTTCTGATTAAACATGGCATATTGAACAAACAAGCTTAATACATCTCTCTCATGAATTAAGAAAAAAATATAACAAATAGATTAAAAAATAGCTAAACTGGTCTGATAGGTTCCCTGGTGAATTACACCAAACATTTAAGATGTTTTTAAAGTACTGTCAATATTGGCTTAGATATCAATTATGCAATATCGCATATGAATTAAAGAAGCATTAAGCTAGCAGAAGAGGCATTTTATTTTCCAAGTGCATCATACTTTTATGCCAGAAATAAACAAACAAAACAGCTGCATAGTTCTCAATGTCATGATGAGTTACGTGATACCCCGTCCCCAGTGTGGGTTGACTATATTTTGGAAGAGGGATAATTCGTCTGTTAAACTAAAATCCAAAATAAATCTGCCTGTGTCTCATTCAAATATTATATGAAAACCATAATCTATCTTCATCTAGAAAATAGAAAGAATTCTACACATATCCTAAATTGAGGCAGTATGATAAAATAACAGACCGAAATACCAAGTGCATTCATCTATATATACAGGCAATTTTTAAAATAATTTAGTCTCCATAACAAATATTGCTTCCTTAGAAAACAAATAAGACTGAAGAGCATAAGCTATTTCTTCCAAGGTCATCCAGCACAATATTTTTAAGGGTAGAATCAGAAAGGCAACCTTAATTTGCAACAAGATTTTCAAACTTGTTGATTCTATAAATCTTACAGATTGCTTTCAGAGTCAGGGACCATAGCCCCTGGTGTAAGGTGATAACACAGATAAATCATCACCTGTCACAGGCCACACTTTATTTTTTGGAATTCTCGCTTTCAAAAGTCCACAGTCCTAGAGCATATTACTTTTTTCCTTCTGTACAGTTTTCATCATCCATTATCCACGTGAGTGAAAAATTGAAAAATCTTTAAAATCTTGTTATTACCTGACAACTTTAAATATTTTCAAAAATATTTTTGACAAAGAAAAATGTATAACCCAAATAACAATCTGTCTGGAGTGAACATAAAATAAATAAATATGGTACAAATGGAAGGCTTTATGAGCCAAGTAATTCTGAATGGTGATTTAAGAGAGCACAGGAAAAGAGCATTTTATGTTTATATTATGCATCTTTTATGTATTAATTTTGTAGGAAACTGCTCATATTTCCTCTTTTAGCTCTACAGAATAGTTGAATCACAAATTTCTTTCTACTTTGAATGGTCTCAGGATATTCTGAGGAAACAATTTAAATTGATTTTAGTGCTGTGCACTAAACATAGCTATGGTTGAGAAATAGAGTAGAAAATGCATATAAATTAGGTGATTTTGCAAATTGGTAGCATCTTCAATATTATCTTCCCTTTCTTAATGGATTTAAATTGGAAACACTAATGACTATGTTAGCATATTTTGTGCTCAGTAGGAGACACTATGGAAGGGATCTTTGGGTGCATTTGGAGAGTGATAACAGTTGAATATCATTAGCTCCGAAATCAAAATAATATTTCACTGAAAATATAGAGTTTTAAAGAAATTTCATCTGCATCTCAGAGAATTTTAAATAAATCTAGGGATAGTTGTAAACCATTCTGAAATGAAGAACTTATTGAAAAGCATAATTTTCCTTCTACAAACTTGAAGTTAAAAAAAAAAATCTATTCCTCTGTGAATCATTCTCAAATGAGCTCTGTCCTGTGTTAGAAAAATATTACCCAAGACATATTTATTCACCTGGTCTAGAAATCATTTGCTTACATTTATTTCTTTGGTTTCTTTTTAGATGATCATTTTTATATTTGAAAACTGGCATATGAACTGGTAGAGTCAAAGCATGTTTGGTTACTCAGACAGAATTATTCTCAGCTGGGATTTTATGACATGCACAAACAGGGAAATTTTAAAAAATGTTAAAGGCAACAAACACAGTGAAGGGGACTAGAGCTGGGTGTAGAAACACCAGAAACAAGCTTCTCTCTTTCTCAAGAACCACATGATCTGCATTTCTGCTTCTCTTGGCAGGCCTGTTGTATTTTTCTTTCTTTCCTTTTTTCTCTACAGATTAGTGTCCTCTGTCTGAACATTATAGACCTCAGCCATTCAGGCATGTAACCGACATTCTTTTATAAGTTCAGCTTAGTGCTAACTGCCCAGCTGCCCAGTTCTGGTATACCACAGATTCCGACTGCCTAGGATGGAAAACATTGACCTAGATCACTAACCTAGCTCTTTGTCTTCTTCAGGTTTGTGTCCCTAAACCTGACCCATTTAACTGATGTGACCACAAATACTCAGTGTCACAAAGAAAAATCACTGATTCATCCAGGAAATATTTGTATCTACCAGTTGATGAACATTGTGCCTGATGAAGATAAAAAGGCAACCTTGGATCCCATGAACTACACAATTTAGTGGAACAGAGACTTTTATTAAAAATAAACACACTGAAGTATGATTATCTGAGAAAAACTCAGAAGAAACAGAGTTTTCTGTGAGGAAAACCTGCATTTCTGTGAAAGTGTATGGAAAAGAAAATTCATCTAGATTGGAAGGTCAGGGGAGCTTTTCTGAGGAAGTGTAGTTAGAAATGTGATTAGAATCATGTTCAGGAGCTCATCAAGTTAAGGAAGAATGAGAAGGTGAGAACAGCATTCCTGAAAAAGAAAAAAAAATGCACAACGGCCCTGTGGTAGAAAACATAATAGTACACCCAACGTATCATGAGACGGCCTCAGTAGCTGGAGGGTAGAGGAATATGACTGGATTCAGTAGAGGCTGAAGTGGTAGGCAGGGGCCAGTTTACTTGATCTTACTAGTCTTTTTTTTTTTTTTTTTTTTTGGTCTTTATTCTCTATTCTTAGAACAATGGGAGCCTTAGAAGAACTTTAAACACATGAATAGCTTACTGAAACTTTTATTTGAAAGATGTCCCTAACTGCAGTGAAGAGAGAGATTCTGTGGGGGGAAAGGCAGATACAAGACCAACTGGTAGGCAAGTTAGTGGTGCAAATAAGAGATGCTAGATTGTTGGCCTAAAGCCATGGTAGTACGAATAAAGGAGGATTTAGAATTGAGAAATATTAAAGAACAGAACTGCTATGACAAGGTCATGTCCCACCCTAGGAATGGGAGACCATGCTAGAAAAGGGGAAAGGGACAGAACATGTAAACTTACTGTTACGTCTGCACTACCTAAAGATGCCCATATTATAGGTTCAATTATTTCCGCATAAAAGATACGTTGAAGTCTAAACCCCCAAAGATTCAGATGTGACCTTATTTTAAAATAAGGTCTTTACAGGGTAACCAAGTTGAAATGAGGTCATTAAGGTAGTCATACTAATTCTGTATGATTGGTGTCCTTATAAAAAGGGAAATTTGCATACAGAGACAGAGGGCACAAAGGGAAGAAGATGTGAAGACACACAAGGGAAAAGGTGGCCATGTTACTGGGGCATTACATCTGCAAGCCAAGGGCTGCCAAAAGCTGTCAACAAACCACGAGAAGCTATTAAGAGACAAGAAAGGATTCAAAGGGAGTATGGCTCTGCTGACACCTTGATTCTGGACTTGGATCCTCCAGAGAACTATAAGATAATAAATGCCTGATGTTCTAAGCCACCTTATGTGTGGCACTTTGTAACGGCAGCCCCAGGAAGCTAACACAAGCCGTAATCCTAGAGAGGATTTATCTGATCCCTCTGGGATTCTGAGATTTCTTTTTGATTCATTTCTCACTCTCTCTCTCTCTGTCTCTATCTCTGCCTCTGTCTCTGTCTCTGTCTGTCTGTCTGTCTCTCTCTCTCTCCCACCTCAACCCTGAAACCAGTGAGCTGTTTTGTTCTTTTCCTCAGCCAGCTGTCACACCTCGGATCAGACCCTGGACTTTCACTGGCATTCACCATCTCCTGCAACAGCGACAACAGAACGGGTGCTTTGCCAGGTCAAACCCTGAGACACCCTGAGACAGCACAGAGACTGATCTCGTGTCCGGTCTCTGTTCCATGTACACCTCCCTCCCTAAATCTGTGATTTTAAAAATGTTTGAGTCCCCAGGCGGTGTTTAACTCTATCCCAAAATATGATTTGATTTGCAGCAGTGGGATTAGCTCTGGTCTTTTACCTCCAGTGGGAGCAAATTTTCATCCTTTTGATTCACGGGAAGAAATCTTCAAACTGCTTCTGACTGCCTCCAGACCAACAGTCCGCTGGCCTGAGGATACAGATCTCTCAAGATTTTGCATTTCTCTTCCTTTATGGCAGCTCAGTTCTCATATTTGAAACGGAGGAAATGGATCAAAGAATGAATACATCACCCTCTTGAGACTGGAAGTTTACAAATATGATCTTTGAGCTAGTGATTTTGTTTATTTTTCATGCTGCTGTTGGTAAAGAAACACAAATAGGTAGACGGGGAGGAGTGGAGTGATAAAGAGAATTGAGAGAGAGAGAGAAAAAAAATCCAAGTTTTCAATGCTCAAGGAATTATGTGTGAGTGGAATAAAAAAAGAGAGAGAGAGTAATTTTTCTGTTTCCTAGCTGCATCAGGGGAGAAATGATTCACAGATTAAACATTTGTTAGTCCCTGTCAGCATGCAAACTCCATACTTACCCACTAAAATAAAGGAAAGGTGTTAAATAGTTTCAGCATTTTAATTTTCTAAGGTTCAATAGGAAATTTAACCTTATGACAGAGAAGGATCAATGGATAGATAGATAGACTGACAGAGATATAGGTGAAGAATACAGGTAGAACTATGTAGTGTTTTTGCTTCTCCAGAAGTTCATTTTACTTCTCCAACACATCCATGGGTGACATCCACTAATAAAAATACTAGACTATGAGTCTATCACAATTTTTAAAAGTTACCATCTATTGCTAATTAATATTAACTACTATACATAAAATAGATAAACAGCAAGGTCCTACTATATAGCACAGGGAACTATATTCAATACCTTGTAATAACCTATAATGAAAAAGAATCTGAAAAGGAATATATATATATATATAACTGAATCACTCTGCTGTATACCAGAAATGAACACAACATTGTAAACTGACTACACTTCAATAAAAAAAAAAAATTTTAAAGGCCTATGCCAATTAAAATAAAATGAAAATTCAGCTTCTCAGACACACTAGCCGTATTTCAAATGCCCAATAGCCGCATGTGGTGAGTGGCTGCCATAATAAAGAGAGCAGGCACAGAACATTTCTATCATCACAGAGAACTTTACTGGAGAGTCTTCATGAGTGCTGTTGGTCTTATTCCCACGTTGCAGATGAAGCAATGAACTCCTGGAATATAATCCACTCTGAGGGTCACTCCATTAATAAAGGGCAGTTCAGGTATTGGACAGAGTTTGATCTGCTTCCAGGGTTTGCTCTTCCTAATGAATCAGAGGGCATCTGCTACTCTAAATAAAGTGTAAAACTGTGAATTCTTATAGGGACCAGACAGGAAAAACAGTGTGAAGCGGATTCGATGTGAAGTCATAGGAAATGGTGAAGCCCGTGGTCAGTCACACTGTGTCTGTTCACCTAAAACATTTGTAAATGATCTTCAAGATAATCGCCCTCTCCTGACCAAACAAAGCTCATCTGCTAGCCTGAATTTAGGTCTCTGGTTTGCAACAACTCCGTTATATGTTTACATATTGATTCAATTTCATGAGATTTTTCAGGGAAACTGGTAAAAAGAGTAAGTTACTATCAGGTAGTAGAGGAGTTTAAAGAAGTCAGATCATGTTATTCAATTAATAGGTGAGATTAATCTGAAATGAAAATGGTATCCCCTAAACAGAATTGGATTTTTTCAAAGTTAAACTAAAATATGTAAAAGAAGTTATACAGATGAAGCACATTTTTACATAAAGTGAAAAGTTTGTCCTGGAAATTAAGTATAACCAGAATCGGGGGCAGGGGGGTGGGTAGAGAGAATGGTGAGGACAATCAAAAGCTTCAGCTTTATTGGCTAAAACACAAATGAAAAGCAAAACTTTTGGGTGTTTTTCCTGATATCCCAGTGGCTCTTGCTGGCGGCAAGAGAAAATTACTCTCTGCTAAAGGAAAGATATCACCTTATATCCTGCATTAAAAAAAGCCACACAAATGAATATGCTTAATAACATAATCTAAAGTGATAATCATAGTACATCCTGCTATACTATTCCCTTCCCTTTACATCTTGTATCACTTGATGGGAAAACATATCTTCACTGTCCTTACCTGATTCTGAACAAACCGCTTGAAATAATTTGGAGATCGATAAGAACACTGAAACTTAAAGAAAAATAAACTTCAAGTCCAGAAAGGAAACACAGAAAATTAGAAATTAGATGCTAATGAGAAGAAATTAAAAGTAGGGTTAGACAAAAAAAAAAGTGTTTTATGGCTCAAGCTCCAATTCAAAATTAGCTCCATGTGGAAATAAATTATTTTGTAATTAGCCCAAATTTCCTTTTTTGATCATATAAATATTTTTTAAAACACCCTCCATCAATGTGAAAATCACATCGTGGCAATTGTAGGAATGATCTTTCCAGGAAGCATCAAGGAAAAACTAAGGACAGAGTAGCAATATTCCACCTTCCTTGTCTTTATCTGCCATAATCATCTATTTTTGCTTCAAAACACTCATTTTCAAAATTCACAAACCCTTATTGTTCCTTTCATTTTTGGATAACTGAGATTCTGAGGAATTTCCCTAATTCACTTGTACCCTTTCACCAGTGCCTCTGAAATATATACAGAACAGAGAGATGGAGAAATGACAGGATAGGCTTTATGTACCAAGACCCTTCACCCCAGATGTAGTAGTGAGTCATTCAGGGTCACTTACTCTTAGAAACAGACGTAGCCATTGTCCTTCCAGCACAGGTCAAGGGATGTAATTGAATGAAGCCCTGCATGGTGAGGACGGTGTCTAACTCCTGATACCACAAGCCTAGGTGTCCCAGCCTCAACAACCATCATTCCTCCTCCCTGTAGGACAGAAGGCCAGTCTCCACTCTGTTGCCTAAGGCTGCCGTGAGCTTGAATGACAGAGCAGGGTCGTCACCAAGCCCTGCAGCTTCTTACTGTAGCTCCTTTGCCTCTGTGCATGTTGGAGCCCTGTGTCAAGCCTCAGTTTCTTTCTGCTCTCATATTTGCTGGTAAAGTGTAGACATGGACATGAAGTCACTGATCTAAGATGACACAGAACACACAGGAGGCCAGAGAGCAAATATCTCCACTCCAGCCGTGTGTTCATTTACTACATTATTGCTGTTTTTCTTGTCTTATACTGTTGGGTCTACACTTGTCAAAGCCCTACTTGATTTCATGGATACTACTCTTCACTCTTGTCAGTTCAAAATACCTTTAAAACCTTCAAAACTAGCATGCTCACTTATGACTCAGCTATTTTTCCAGCTTCTGGTAACGTTAGCTTGCTGTTGAACAATGAAACTGGCAAAATTCCTGGTTGTTATTCCAGCTGCCTAGTCTTCATAAGCCAGACTTTCCTATTCTTGGTCCTCACCCGAGTCAAATTGCCAGGGGTAACTATTCTAGAAATTGAGAACCCTTCTGGAGCCCTCACAAGCTCTAGGGTGTGAAGTCAAAGCTTTCTATTTCTTTATTCTAAATAAACAGGTATAAGGTAATTCTATCTCATTCTTTATTTCTTTATGAATGTAATAGAAAAATCCAGTTACAAAATATTTTCTCCTGAGGATGTGTTTAATTTATTTGATAATTCATCCATACAGAGACTATACTATGTGTTGGTGACAAAGAAGGAACCAAAAGAAATGGTTCTTGACCAAAAGAAGACCCTTTGAGCTGAAAGACTGTACTCTCCCCTTCTCAACCCTACTCCCTCCTCCTTCCCCCTCCCCCTTCTCTCTCTCCTCTTCATGTGCTGTGATTGGAGAACCAATCATCTCTCTCTCTCTCTCTTAATATCTTCATGTAACTCTCTTGTTTCTTTACATAAGATGTATGTGTCTGGGCCACAAGAGTCTTTCAAAACATGTTCCAATGTGTGTATGCTTACCAAGTGGCTGTTTGCATCATGCCTATTAATGTTCAGTTGGATAAATTCAAAATAAGTGTAGGAGGGAACTACATCAGGGAATGAATATGGTCAAGCAGGGGGATGAGAATGGTCACATTACCAAAAACAGCATCTACCACAGCCTCTTTTGTCTTTTTAAAGACAAAAAAAAAAAATCTAGATTTGTTGAAAGAGCTTTATACTAACACAACATAGTTTCAATAAAATTAATAAGTGTTAGAAATTAATCTTTTTAATTAATAAGCAGTACATTGTCAAAATGGAGGTCTATATTTCAATTTAACTCGACATTACTCTTTATCTAGATATACTGACCTCTGTACATTAATTCTTTTTTTTATCCCTCCCACATTTTGAATAAGTTTAGGGTAATGTTTTCTTCTTTCAGATAATTTATGTTTTAAATATATTGTTGCTATTTTTATATTTTTATTTGCTAAACTGATAAATATTAGTGATGAAGCAGGCTAGTTTATGTTGAAAAAGGTAAAAGTGTAACTGTTTCTTCTCAAAGAAAATTTAACTAATATATTTATATCATTTCCCAAACTTTTCTAATACAACTTGTTGAGTTATAATTTCTTATGAAGTTTCATAAAATAAAACTTTCCATGGTACTAAAACACACACAATTTTATGTCTACAACTTAGAAGTTCCTCTGAGCAGAGACATGATCTATCTGAATGTCAAAATTGCTCTGCACAGGCTGCACATCATTCTAAATTAATTCCAAAGCTAGCTGCAAGATAAAAATTTTATAAAGACATTACAAGTTTGAGACACATTTTAAGTGAGGCATGATAATGGTGTTGAGAAGCAATGCAATTTCATATTTGAGTCAATGTTTCTATAACACACAGATGTGAGGACAAATTCCAGCATTAGCTCATAAAGGAGTAAGGTTATTCCAAAAGTTTTAAAAATATTACCGACTTTCTAATTATGATTGCAACAATATTTTTGCTGGAAAATAGAAATGTATTTTTTATTTCAAACAAATCATTGAAAGTTTAATTTTAAAAATTAAAGTTTTATGTTATTAAAATGTACTAACATTAATTAGAGATACCATACACATTGTGGCAAACTAATGGATATCAGTAAATCATTTATAAAATAAATCTGGCATTGAATGAATTAATCAAATAGCTTTCCTCTCCATTATATGCAGTGTCAAATTACTCTATGTGTTTCAATTTTTTTCTCTTTTTTAAGGTAAGCTGCTTGAATGAAAAAGACAAAAAGATAAAATCTTAAGCATCTTTATTTAATGAATTTATACAATGTGAACATACCCTTGTAAAAATCACCCACATTAAGAAACAAAATATTTCTAGAAGCAAAATGTTCACACTCATTTCTCCACTCATTCATTAACGCACCTTGATAAACGTAAGCACTTGTCAAACTACTATCACAGTAGATTTGATTTCACCCATTGCAGAAAATCATCTGAATAGAGCATATGCTCTACTGTGAATGTTTGTGATACTCATTCATATAGTTGTATGTACTAGTAGTTCATCCTTTTCCATTTCTATGTAGTATTCCATTGGATAAATATACCCAGAGAAAGACAAATACTGTATGTTTCCACTTAAATGTGGAATCCTAAAAATAAAGTAACCAACAACTGTAACAAAACAGAAACAGACTCACAGATAAAACAGATGTTTGGGTTTGTGACTACAAAATCTCGTTAATTTTGATGTTGCCACAAAATAGTTTGCAATTATATCTTCTTTTTAAAGTATTCATTGGAATCACAAAATTCTGTGTGAGATATCACTGCATGTTCCTTAGTAAAATTTCAAAAACAAAGATTTTAGTAATATTCAATATTAAGTGAATGCTGTTTCTGTTAGAAATTCTGAGTACAAAAAAATGTACAAATGCCAAATCAGAGAACAAACAAAACTTCCCTTCTTTCTGAGCATCTTCAAAATTTTATGACCTGAAAAAGCAATAAAAATAATGACCAACGCTATGGGAAAGTCCTTAACTGTCTACTAGAAATGAAAAACAAACATCATAAACAGTCTGTCACAAATGTATTCCAAATCGAATTGAGAAAAAAATAAGTATCATTTTCCATCAGTAATAAAATTGTATTTTCTAAATGGTTCTTTTTTTTTTTTAGAGCAGTTTTAGATTCACAGCAAAATTGAGTAGAAGTTTAGATACTTTCCCATATACTCCCTGTCCTCACAAATGCATAGCTTCACCCCACATCAACATCTCCTACCACAGTGGTACATTTGTTACAACTGATAAATGAATATAATGATACATCATTATAACCCAAAGCCAATTGTTTAAATTAGGGTTCACTTTAGGCACATTCCATGTCTTTGGACAAATGTCCAAGGCCATGTACAAATCATTATAGTCTCACAGAGAATAGTTTCATGGCTCTAAAAATCCTCTGTGCTCCACTTATTCACCCCTCTTGCCAACTTTTTACTGTCTCCATAGTTTTGTCTTTTCCAGAATGTCATATGTTTAGAATTACACAGTATGTAGCCTTTTCAGTTTGGTTTCTATCACTTAGTAATACACATTTAAGGTTATTCCATATCTTCTCATGGCTTGATATCTCATTTCTATTTTAGCACCGAATAATATTCCATTATCTGCATACATCACAGTTTAGGTATTCACCTCCTAATGGACATCTTGGTTACTTTCATACTTTTTCAATCATGAATAAGTTTCTATAAATCTCTGGGTGCTGGTTATGGTGTGGACATAACTTTTCAACTCCTTTAGGTAAAAACGAAGGAGTGTGATTGTTGGATAGGATGGTAAGAGAATGTTTACTTTTATAAGAAATTCCCAACTGTCTTTGAAAGTGTCTGTACCACTTTTCATTCCTGCTAACAATGTTGAGTTCCTGTTGCTCCACATCCTCACCAGCATGTGGCATTTTCAGTGTTCTAGACTTTGGCTATTCTAACAGATAT
Source organism: Camelus bactrianus (assembly GCF_048773025.1). Taxonomy (NCBI): domain Eukaryota; kingdom Metazoa; phylum Chordata; class Mammalia; order Artiodactyla; family Camelidae; genus Camelus; species Camelus bactrianus. The sequence goes on along the minus strand of NC_133546.1, from coordinate 20,694,912 downwards.
GTAATAGTATCTCATTATTATTTTAATTTGCATTTTCCTGATGATGTATGATGTGTGACATCTTTTCCTATGCCAATTTGCCATCAGTATATCATCTTTAGTTAAGGTCTTTTGCCCATTTTTTTAATCCAGCTGTTCATTTTAATATTGTTGAGTTTTCAGAGTTCTTTGTATATTTTGGATAATAGTCCTTTATTTGAAAATACTTATTCCCATTCTGTGTTTCTCTTTGTTTGTCATCACTACTAAAGTTTTATGTTGTTTTGTAAGTACTTCCCAATACAGTAAAACAAGATAAAATAACAAGACTCTTAAATGTTGGAAAGGAAAAAACAATCATTATAATTGGTAGCTTATATAAGAGCTACAGAGAAACACAAAATATGTCTACATACTAAATTTGTATCTTCAATGATAGAAACATACTCCCTTATTAAAACAAAAAGAAATCCCAAATTTGGGATAGTTTCATCATTTACTTCTGTTACTGTTACTGTGTTGTTGGCATCTGTCTTAGTTGAACCACTTCTTATTTGATCATCTTGCCCAAGAGCATATGTGTAGTGAGATGACCCAACATATTTATAGCTAGTGAACTGGGCTGTAGAATCTTCTCCCAGTTTCTTTCACATCATGTACATGGTGAATAGTTCACTTCTCTGTGACCAGCAGTTTGGGAAACTAATAACAGGTGGTATGTGTGCATATAGTAAACATTTCCATTCTTAGGATCCTTCAGGAGAGATACGTGTAATAGTTAATGCTATATAATAATAACATCTACTACTGCCATAGTATTACATATACTTCTATTGGTTGGTCAATATAACTATTATACAGTCTGTGGGTAGAAGGAGGTATAATATCTCTTTTCCTTGATTTTGAGGAAAAATGAAAGAATTGATTTTCTCTCCAGTTCTCCCCTTCATGGGCATATCATTTGTAAATAACCTACCAGAAGTTCAATGACACCAACGTTAATAATAATCATAATAATATGAGGCATCTATTATCTGTTAGGCATTATTTCTAAGTATGTTATGTCTTGACTCATTTAAACCTCCCCACAAATATTGATGAGGGTATTGTTAGTTTGACCTTGCTGTAACAAAAGGGACATACAGAGAAACTAAATAAGTTTGTTCCAAGTCCCAGGGCTGGTCAGTTGTAGAGCAGCAATTCAAAACCAGGTAACGTGATCTAAAGTCATCTCACTTAACCACTGAACTATATTGCCTACAACCAAGGCAAGTGACTGCAAACTTATGCTACGTTTATATGTTATTAAGAGTCTTATTTACTCTTTGTGAGATTTTTTTTTTCTTCCCTGATAGATTCTCCAGAGGCTGATTATCTCTGTTCCAAGACTTGGTTGAACAACAGTCAGCTAGACTTCCCTACCCAGTAGGAGGAACGCTATTCTGTGAGATTTCCTGACCTGCTTAAGTAGAAGAGGAAAGATGTGATTTGTATTTCTAAACAGGAGTTTGTGGAAGTCTTAGATGAGATAGTTTATGAAAAAAAAAATACTGTAGCTCTTTTTACCACTCAAAAAGAACCTTCCTCCACTTCCCTCCCCAATTCCCTGCTCCCTGGAAATTAAACATGATCTAAAAAGCTCACCTTTTTCTAACATAAAACTTGGTTACACACTCTAGCCATTTCTGTGTCAACATTCTCCTTATAACACTTCCAGGAAGAACTCCACTTAAATCCTTACCAGTGTTTTCTAATATTATTATGTAGGAGTCAGCTGATGGCTACACACCTGTGCTCCAGTCAACGTTCATATTGTATAAATATTATGACTTTAGAATTTATAGTTTACCCCATCCACTCATAATTTCAAGCAGAAAGGTTTGGGGAAAGAAAAGAAATTGAGTACATGTGGTAATCGTAGATTTTTAGCCCTTACTAACATTGGCCAAAGTTATATTTATACTTTATCAGAAGAGAATTTTATTTCATCACAGCAGGAAAGCTGAGGAAAAAAATTTTTCTTCATGACAAAGCCCATTATTATAAAGCAACAAAACTGTACTGTAGGGAATTACTAGAAAGCAGATGTGAATGCACACCCATATTTATTTCTTTGTCTATAAGATTATCATTTTCTACTTGAACTGAGCTGTCAGATAGAAAATATTTTCGTTAAAACAGAGTGAGTCTTGTAGGCATTTCTCTCCTAATAGGATCTGCTTTCTTTATTTGTGTTATAATTTTCTTAATGAACCTATCTTTCTTAACCAGGAATCTTAGACAAATACATTGATTTAAACTCAAGATGCACAGATGATAATGGATTCACTCCATGAGGAATTGCTTTGACATCCATCACAGATTTCCCCCTATTTCATGGAGATTCAGACAGCTGCCAACGCCACGTTCAAGCAATTTCCTTTACTGTGGCCAGGGACGCAGTATGATTATGTAAAATCCCACTACTTTTTACATTTAATTGAAAGAATGAGATAATAAAGGGAATATTCTGTTGGGTTATTTAGCAATAATGCTTTTGGTATATTATGAGAGGTTCAGGAAGTTCATCACCTCTTGAAATAATGTGAGTTCAGCTGACACAGAGTAGGTATTGCCAGTGTCCAATATCCTGAAGAAGTTGTTTCAACTACTTTCAATTGCTGAAATCCGATTTAGGGCAATGTATCATTCATTTAGTTAGGAAACAAATAGTAATCTCACATTCAGCAATTCCTGCCATAGCATCAATCCACATGCAATGTAATTAATTCTGAAGTTAGAATGATGGAACTAGAGTGAGAGAGTAACAGTGGCTCAAGCACAATGTAATAAGATAATAGCACAGGAAAACCGGAAAGGAAGAGAGGACAGCTCAGAAGTAGAATAAGCAGATTTGGGTAGCTTGACTGGAGGACTGCAAGGTGAAGTATAACTTATTAATGACATCCTGGCATAAGCTGTTACATAATAGTCAACCCAAAGCAAATTTGTGCTGTCTAGGCGGCATCAGATTTGTTTTAAATAACTGCTGGATTTGCTCAGGAAGTCCCCAGACCTTAAATCACAATGCAAACAGCCAAGGCGTCTGACTATGATGACAGGTGTGTTCTTCAGGTTATTCAAAATTCTTCACCCAAACAGGCACATGATTTTTCTGTATTTGGAACAGTAGAAAGGCATTTCATTTTGACATCCTTGTAAGTCATCTTCTGAACTTTATCCTAATGGCTTTGGGGTTTGTTTTATAAGATATTTTTAAAGTTCATTTTGAAATGAAATACTGAAAATTTGACATCTTAAAAGCGACTTGCCAATATTAATTACAGAAACAGATCTATAGTAAGATTTTAGAAGACAACTCATAATTTGACAATGCCTGGATAATTATTTTCCAATAAATCTTCAAGCCTATGTTTTCTTCCTTTTTATAAGGTCCTTTTATTTCCCCTTTCTTCTGAATTTTCTGTAACCTCTCTTACACTACCCAATTTTCTCAACGTGAAAGCCAAGGTTATTAAGAACCCATGTACAAATTAAATGGTACTGGTTTAAAACAATACCCAACACAAGAACAAAGGGTGAAATTGTGAGGCTATTACATTTTAGGTCCAGGAAATCTAGAATTTTCTGAATACTGTTCCTCAGACTGCAATAATACCTCCCTATTTGGTCTTCAAACACATGTTATTTTTCAGAAGTTGCAATTGCTTATCATATGAGAGGCAAAATGATCCCAGGCTGGAGCCACACAGCTCAACGTACAGAATATTAGTGAGCCTCACTGTACGGTGCAACTTTAGGCCTAATAGTTTCAAGCTCAAATAGGCCATGAAGGTGGTTCAGTCCTTTAAGAGATGAACATTCACCCTGTATTTGGGGTTTGAAACCAGAGATATAGAGCAAAAGATAACAAGTTGGAACATGGTGCCAATATTACCACCACTATCTAAATCCACTAGGATCCCATCCTGTAGAAGAAAGAAAAGGAAGAGAAGCCACACCCATGCACCCTTCCTTTTTAATACATAGTGATTCTACCCAGTACAAGTGTGTACCAAAAGATGCCCAAAATACAATCATGCCCTTCCTACTGTGTAAGCAAAGAGGATGCCCAGAGGAGGATCCACCTTGCCTAAAATGGAGTCTTCTGACCCCATGTCCCTACTGTCTTTGCTATTTCTCACCAAAACCAGCTCCTATACCTCATTTAATTATCTGCTAAAAATATCACCATTCTTAACTGGTGAAAGTATCACCATTTAAGCATGTTGTGGGAATAAAAAGGAAATCTTCAGGAAGATACTCTGTTTATGGCATTGAGTGTGTCCATTTTGTTAATATTATGGCCCTGAGAGACAGGAGAGATCACTTTTTACTTTGTCCCTTCCTCAGTTTTTACACTGTTTGAATCAAAGTCCTCCTTTAGGGAGAAATGGCATAAAACAAATGGCTTTGTATTTGGCTAATTATTTTCCTTCCTTTCAAAGGATTTGCTTCATTCCACCTCTGTTATGTTTAAATTTCTCTGTAGATCAATTTATCTCGCCCATTGATAGAAATCTGGGTGTCCCCTTGATATATAAGATGGACAGAATTAAAAGCCTTTGAAACACCTATCAGCAACTGAGTATTTCAGTTGTTGGTGGTAAACCACAGTTTAAAGAGAAATTATATTGCCTATTAAAACAGCTCTGCTTGTCCTTTTTTCTGTTTATTATCAGTTGTGGATTATTCTGGTGACCAGATGGGATAAATCTGAGAGAAGTTAGAGAAGATACTTTGATTTTGGAGTCTGAAAGTTACTTCTGAAGATTTCGCACCTACTTAAATAAGACAAATTTTCTGTCAATATTTCCTTTTAGTTCCATGATGTCGAGAAAAGCTCCTGGTATCCAATGGTGCAATAATGGTAACAAAATTGCCTTTAAAGAAATAGCTGGGGAACAGATACGATTTTGCTTTCAAAAAGCTTTTAATGGCAATAGTACCAACAACTAAGCAAAGCAAAACCCAGTATTTATTTTGTGAAAGGAGTATCTGTAACCCCACTGAAGTTTTCAGTACAGTGGAATAAGGTCACGCGTTTAACATTTCACTTTATACACCTAGAATAAACCTAGTTTTTATGGGTATCATTTAGCTCCTGGGGCATATTTTAGGTATACTGGGACATTATATGGGCATGTTTTGTTAGTAAAAGAGAATACTGGTATATAATACTTAATGAAGTTACACTACAGGTTTTTCCTTCTTCCCAAACCATTGCTCATGTATTTCTGTCTCCATTTATTATGTTTTTCCATCTGTAAAAACTAGGACTCTTGGGAAATATGTCTATATATTTTATAAAATTCTCAGAATGATGAATGTTTTATTGAAGCACAGAACTGCTATTCACATCATAAAATATATCAGATAAAACTATTCACTCTTACTCTTTTTTAGCTCATCCACACAATTATGTGATGCAAAATTCTCAAATCTAAGACAGTTGAAAACAGAGGATAATTGGTTTTATTGATTTGTGACCAATGTTCTCACTCAAGAGCTTCATAATCTCAATCTCACCCTGAAAAGCACAAAATAGAGATGTCTCTTCAGTAAATTAATATATCCCTGCCTTATAAAATCTAACAGTTTTATTTCTACTTTATTTCAAATTCTTACAAAGAAGCTGAAGTTAATTACCTTTACTGATTCCGCATGATTTCAGCACTGTTTTCTTTGAGGTATTATTACAACATCTCTGAAGAGAGAATATGTTGTGTATTTTTTAAGTAATAAACACAATAAAAATTGTTTTAGTTCTTAAACCATGCTCCCTTAATTCATTTCTTTTTAAAAAAATTTTAAAAATGCTTCTATGCACAAAATTATAAGTTCTAGTAAAGTCATAGATTTAAGTACTTTTGACAGAACTATTTGACAAAAAATGTAGGTTTCGTTGCAGTGATAAAAATAAGCATCTTTACTCATCTTGCTAAAGGCACTACCATCTATTCAGTGTTCTAGCTTTGAATTATCTGTGTTGATTTTTTTTTCTATGTACATTCTATAACCTTTTAAATTATGTTTTTTTAAAAAACATCCTTAATCAGAAAAAAGTAGCTCAATTTAAGCCAGGAAATATTCTTGAGAGAAAAAGAAATGTTCTGTCTTAGGACTTAGGACACATTCTTGACAGAAAAGGAAAAGTTTTCTAACTAAAACTCTAGAAAGACAAAGCACAAAGATATGATTCTTGGTGCAAAACTATCCATTAAGAGAAGATATAATATAACATAATATAATATATATAGATATATTTGTCTGTATATATCATTCATAATATTTGTCTGTATATATCATTCATAATATATATGTTATAACAAAGTGGTCATTTCCAAAATACCTTTAAAAAATTGCATCAAAACAATAATAAAAAGGAGAATTCAACAACATCAAAGACATATTTCATAAAAGAAATAATAAGCTGGACTTCATAAAAATTAAAAACCTCTGCTCTGTCAATGACAAGGCAATTAGAAGATAAGCTACAGATAGGGAGAAAATATTTGCAAAAGATACACATGAAAAAAGACTGTTATCCAAAATATACAAAAAACTCTTAAAATTCAATAATAAGAAAATAAGTAATCTTATTTAAAAATGGATCAAAGATCTTTACAGACACCTCACCAAAGAAAATATATGGATGGCAAATAAGCATTTGAAAAACAAGTTCTACATCATAGCTCATCAGGGAAATACAAATTAAAATGACAATGAGATATCATTATGCACCTATTAGAACTGCCAAAATCCAAAACACTGAAAACACCAAATGTTGATGGGAGTGTAGAGCAACAAGAACTCTCATATCTTGCTGGTAAGGCTACAAAATTGTACAGCCGCTGTGGAAGTCAGTCCAGTGATTTTTACAAAGCTAAGCATACTCCTATCATGAGATACAACAATCGTACTCTTTGATATTTTCCAAAAGAAGTTGAAAATTATGTCCACAAAAAAAAAAAAACCCTGCATGTGGATGTTTATAGCAGTGTCATTCATAATTTCCCAAACTTAGAAGCAACCAAGATCTCCTTCAGTAGGTGAATGGATCAATAAACTATGGTACATCCTTAGAATAAAATATCATTCAGCACTAAAAAAAGAGATGAGTTACCAAGCCATGAAAGACATAAAGCAAACTTAAATGTATATTACTAAGTGAAAGAAGCCAATCTGTAAAGGCTGTGCACTATATATTTCAACTATATGACATTCTGGAAAAGACAAAACTATGGAGACAGTAAACAAAACCAAAAAAAAAAAAAAAACAACAACAAAAAAGTGGTTGCCAGTGGTTGGGGTTGGACATAAATAGGTAAAACACAGAGAACTTTTAGGACATTGAAAATACTCTGTATGATAATGGTGGATACATGTCATTACATATTTGTCAAAACCCATAGAATGCACAACACCAAGAGCAAACCATAATGTAAACTATGGACTTTGGTTGAGTATGATGCATCCAGGTAAGTTCAGCTGTAACAAGTGTACCACTCCCATGAGTCAGGTAGATAATGCAGCGAGCTATGCATGTGTCGGGGTAGGGGGTATGTGGGAAATCTCTGTACTTTTCTCTCTCAATTTTGCTGTAAACTTAAAATTGATTTCAAAAATATGGTCGTTAAGTATGGATAGTGACTAGAAAGAGTCTTGAAGAAACTTTCTGAAAGGTGGAAATTTTCTGTATCTTCATGCTACAAAAAAACTCATTGAATTGTACACTTAAGATCTATGCATCTGTCTATAAGTAATTTTATCCTCAAATATTTGATGAAAATGGGAAGGTAAACTAAAAGCAGAAAAAATGTTTCTAATCCTACTAAGTGATAAAGCTCCCAAAAGGAATTGCAGATACAATCTTATGCACAGTCTCTTTCATTATTTAGGTTTTGTTTGTTTAATAGAAGTGGTGAAGTTTATCTATGGGGCACATCCTGTGATATGTAAATGAGTGAAATATATGAACCTGATATCATAACACAGAGATAAGTTGGGAAGGAGTCAAAATATAATGTCCAAAGATCTCTCTTGTATTTTGACCACTAGTCTTTTGCACAAATGAGGAAACTTTTAGTTCAAACCCCAAATGGTCATAGGCAATTTGTGCTAATGGGACTCTAGAATTTCTTCCATCATCAGAGAAAGTGGAATTCAGCTGCCTTTGTGGAAGAACACTGATTTTCACCTAGATAATGTAAACAGAATGTATGAGGGTACCCACTTTCAGAAGGATCTGTGCACATCAATCTCGAATAAAGAGAAATAGTGCCAATAGGTGATTTTGAACAAGTGTATATGCAAAGACAAGGATTAAAGCAGAAGGGAAAAATAAAAAACTATTACAGAAGAAGAGAACTTTACTCTAGACATTGTGCCCAGAATTCTAGCTATCAGCAATGGAAAAGTAACTCTTATTGCACGAACCCAGTTGCAGGTTGCACCTGAAAAATTCAGTACTTCCATCAATCTAGGTCCCTGAAAGAAGACAGAAGAGGTCTTCCCACTAAGGTTTTCATGTTCCCAGTGCTATTATGTGGGCAAACAATAAGTCTGTAATATATTTGAGCCAGGATCCACTTTGGGGTTACTTTTTATATTTACCCAAAAAAGAAAAAGGAAGTCAGTCACGGGCTAGCCTTCTGGAGGAGAAAGGGGAAAAAAGAATATAAAGCAATCATGAAAAGACCAGAAAGAGAACTATGTCCATAAAGTAACTTGACTGGGGTTTAAGAATGAAGATGGAAGGTTCTGAGAGAGTGCCCTCCTAGAACAAAATGTATTAAATACAATGAAAGGTATGAGTAACGGTTGAAAAATATAAATGCATGTTACATGCATATTTCAAAACTAAAAAACAAAACTAAGAAACCATAAAACCATGACTTAGTTCAAAACAATGTAAAAATGTGGATGGTTGGTCAAGGAAATCTTCTCTAGGAAGGCAATACTCTATCTATGACCTGAATAACCATGGAGATTTCAGGGATGGATTACAGCAAATGTATTAAACACTAGTAGAGTAACAAGCTTGCATAAAATGTGCAAGGAAGTAAATGTATAAAATGTACAAGGTTTGTGAGGATAGAAGACAGTAAATATGGGCTAGAGTGTCATGAGATGATGTCAAAAAGATAGGAAAGAATAGTCAGATTATGAAGAGCTTGTTGGAGAAGGTAGGAAATATGGCTGCTATGCTATGTGCAGTGAGCAACCATTTGAAAGGTTTAAGCAGGGAGGGATTATATATATTTTTTTTTACAAGGTGAATTTTCAGTAACTATTGATTAGGTGAGATACTCTCTTGATAGTATTAGAATTCTTACTGTCAGTCAGACTCCAAATATTAGTCATCTTTGATGCAATTCTGCCCCACATCTAGTGAGTCACCATTTCTTCAAGCCAACTCTAAAAAATTCCAGACTTCTTCCCCTTTTCTCACTCTTATTATTATTTTATTGGATGAGGTCCCCATTCTGTTTTCCCTAGGTCATTATGCAAACCTTTCTTTACACTCAGGATCTGCTTCGTCCAATTTATTCTCTTACTGCAGCTTCCTCTCTTCAAAATCTCATTCTCAAAAACATACTGGCTGTTTATGCTTGATAGAAAGCCTGGAGCCCTCTGCAGGTCATGTCCTGCCATTAAGCCTTTACTCATTAAATGAAATGCCTAAATCCCACTGCCTAAATATTGATCTGGGATTGCGGTCAGAGAGCGATGTGTTGTTTTATAGTGAAGAATGTGACCCAAAAGGTGAAATGAACATGTAGACAGAATTCAGCTCAATATTAAAAAAGATATTTTAGGGAAGTAGATCTATTTAACACTGAAGAGATTGTCTTCTGACACAGGGGAATTTAAGCACAATTGAGTGACACTGTGTGTGGAATACAGTAAAAGGTCATCTTGCAGCATTGAGATAGGTTGAATTAGATTAACTGGATTTTTATCTATTTAAATGTCCCTGTAACTTTTGATTAAACCTACAAATTCAAATATCCTATTTTAGAGCATAAGAAAATAATGAACTAAGCTCTTCATAACAGTTCCAATATGAAGCGTTTTCATTTTCAACACTCTATTCCGGGATTATTTAATTCAAACAAAAAGAAAAGAAAAGAAAGCATCAGAAGTCATAAGAATGCTATGATGTGTGTGATAACATATTATCTACAGCCTTTGAGCTCTTTGAAGATAAGCTGCTGAATAATGTCACTACATTATTATTATAGTTAGAATATAAACACAGGTTTAGCATCTTGTCAAGAGGATACAAGTTCCAAAAGAGTACAAAGTGAGAAATTCACATCTGCTATTTTAAAAGAAGCAAGCAAGATTCAAAAGCTCAAATCAAACAAAAGATACTGTATTTTATCAATATGTACCCTTTTTGTGGAAATAAATTATAGAAACATACATAATTAGATAAGCTAATTTGAAATATAAGTTTGGTTGCCCCTTATTTTATGTGAAAGTGTTTGGAGGGTTTCTGATGAACTCAATTGAAAGGAATTGTATAATTGACTTATTTGCATTTAATATTGGTATTTAAACTAGACATTTTTATAATATTTATTCTTAAAGTAAAAATTGGTCATAATTAAACAAAATCCTTAATTATTAATCAAAGTAAATATCATGCTTAAGATAAAAAAGACCATAAAATTTTAGGAATTTTTCATCATTAACTTTAAAGCAAAGAAATATTTTTCCAGAGTATAGTCCTCTAATGTAAGTCATTTGGGTTAATCCTCAAAAATAAACAATTGCTTAATTACCCCAAGGCACAGAACCCACACTACAATTTAAAACTTCAAAACGGGAAAAATAATTAGTCTCTTGGGTATAATTAATCCATGTACGAAGACTTGGGCCAAACTTCAGTTTTGTTCTTTCTATAATTCAGCAGCCAGTTTTAATAATACTGAAACATTATGCTTCTAGCCTGTGGATATAAGTGCTAAAAGTAAGTTAAATCTTTATATTTACTCTGAGCTTAGGAAATGGAAAGAAAGGCTACACTCAGAATTAGATACCCACTGCAAAACTTCAGAATTGTTTGTCCTTCTTTCACAAACTGCACGTGACTTAGGAACACAGAGGGCTTGACAGACATTTCAAAAAGCAAATACCATTTCTTTATACTGCATTTTCATTTGAAAATATCAAGCACAGAGTTACTGCATACCAATACAGAGCAAAAGACATAAAAATTAAGAATTTTTACAGTAAGTTTTAGAGCAAAGCATACCTTAATTATTAAGAGCAGAAATGGATCTTTTCACCAAACATCGTCTCATGAAATGATCATTTTACCAAATGATCAAGTCAACAAAAAAGTTGTTCACTATCTTTGTTTAATTTAGTAAAGCATGTTTCTTTTAAAAATTTATAAATTTAATACAAAAAATTTAATGGTTTTTCATATTTTTAAATGGTTTTAAAAGTTCTGCAAAGTTTTTAATTTGCCTTAACAGGCAGTTTTAAGAAAGTTGCCATTTGTCGAAAGCTAAAGGTTGTAGGTAATTTTAAACTCCTTGTCAATATATTTGATATTCATAAAAGCCTTTTATTTTTAACTTGTAGGCTAAATTAAAATTTTTTATTTTCCTTGTTTGAGGGGGTAGGTTAATTAGGTTTATTTACGTATTTATTTTAATGGAGGTACTGGGGATTGAACCTAGGACCTCATGCATGCTAAGCATGTATTCTACCATTGAGCTATATTCTCCCCACCTTGCTTATCTATTTTGAATCATTTGCAATATAATTTCCTGTTTCGTGAGCCATGAATTATGATCAGGATATTTTCTCCAATTTTCTCAAATAACATGTCAATCTTAGATTTTTGTGTGTTATCAACATTCAGAAGTGAAAATTTACTACACTTCCTTTGTTTTAAACATCTGAACTATCTTTTGAATTTTTAGATTTCCTAAACAATGCTTTTCTTCACCATTTTGCATGTATGGCTAGTGTATTTAAAATCTGAAGTTCAAATTATGTTGACAATCTAGTCAATATAATAATCCTTTCCAGGAAAATCATGATGAATAAAATTACAGCAGATGTACGGAAAAACAAGCAGGCAAACATTTACTGAGTCATGTATAAAAGATGTAGACAAATGCAGGTCATATTCCTTTCCTGGCTGGGAATATGAAATCCAAAAGTTACTTCTTCTTGTGTTACTCAGGATACTTAATGTGCAAATTAACATCAAATTAAATCAAACTGGCATTATGGATGAGGGTATTTATTGACTCATATAACTGGAAGTCCAGAAGAAAATCAAAATTCAAGATTGGCTTAACTTATTGACTTATATCCAAAGTCTCAGTTTATATTTCTGTCTTTATTTTCTGCCTTGAATGTTGTTAGCTTTATTCTAAGGTTTGTTTTCTTCCTGATTGCAAGTTAGTTGCCCAAAGCTCCCTGGATTGTAGGATTCCTTGTCTACATTAGGGGTGGGGGACGGGAGATATTTGTCTTTCGCAAACTCCAAATAAAAACTCTGAAATACATTCTAAAGGGTCAATTTTAATTCAAGTGTTCAACTCTTAACTAATCACCATGGTTAAGGAAACTGCCAGGTCTGATTAACTTAAGTCAATAAAGAGATAACTTTGGAATCTGAATCATATTTCATGGCTAAATTCAAGGTTAATAAATAGAGTGATATTGGGAATTAAAACAAAATCTTCTCTGCACTTTCCAAGTCACTTATAATGCATTATATATTCAATGAAAAATATAGTGAGATTTGGAGAACTTGACAAACTTTTGCTAATGTTCGTCTAGAAAAATATTCCTAAATTCAAAGGCTTGAAAGTTCTAAGTAGTTAACCTAAATTAAAAAATCAAGACAAGTGAAAGGTCATTTACAATATGCAAAGGTAGGGTAAGTCTACAATTTGTTTTCTTACCCAGTACACATAAGAGTAAAAAGAGGCACCATTAATTACTATTCCAGGCAGGATTTATAATCCAGACGATCCTAGACAAACCAGAACATGTACGTTCTCATCCTCTCTTAGAACAGCAGTCTCTTAGCTCCTGCCAATTGTTGAAATATAAGAAATAATATAGGTGGATCTTCTGATATTTCCGGGGAAATAAATAACCCAATTTTATGTAAAATACCCTTATTTGAAAATGTTAGCTTGGTTAAAAATATCTGGAAAAATATGTCTTAGATCTTCTGTTCTAGGAAGTAAATGGTAAAAAATAGTCCTTTGATTTAAAGAAAAAGACCCAAAAATGAGTAAGGATATTGCCAAATTTTAAAACATATACAAAAATTGCTGTAATTAAAATAGTATCATACTGATACAAGAGTAAGGTGATAAATCAACAGGCTAGAATATGCAAATCAGAAGCAGAGCCAATTATATGTAAGCATTCAGTATGTTTAGCATATGAAAATCATTTCTCAAATACATTTCTTTCTCTCTATCTCTAGAGCCAACTCCCCTCAGCTCAGCTTCTATCCTCTCTCACCAGATTATTGATAACATCTGAGCTGCATTTTTAATCTACTCATGTGCCTCGTCAATCTACCTTTATGGCTAGAGTTTCTAACATGGCAAATTTGAATCTACTATTCCTTCCTTAAAACATCAATAATTTGTCATTTTTTAGAACAAAGATACAATTTCATAATGTCTGTAATGAAATTCACAGTCTGGTTCTTATATGCTCTTACACTTCAACTTGCCAATGCTCCAGCTTGCCAGTATTTGGATTTTCTTTTCCAAGATGCTACATTTCAGATCCTTAATATACATTTAAGTTGGAGGAATTGAATACACAGTGTTACATGCACATGTCGTATTCAAGAAAGAGTACTAGCCTATATTTATAAACTTGAGAGTCATCAGTGATATTATGTGCTTAAAGCAGTGAGACTAAATGAGTTTACTTAGGGAATATAAACACAAAGTAGAGGAAATCAAAGGTCTGATGCCTGGGGCATCCAGCTTTTGCAGGTTGGAAAAATAAAGAAGCAGAGAATGAGATGCCAGCAAAGCAGAGAGGAAACCAGGAAAGCATGTCATACCTAGGAAAGAAGTAAAGGAAGTAAGGAGTTCTAGCCAGTATATGTATCAAGAGAAAGATATAATGTTGTAAAGATTATAAATGAAGAAGCAGAACTGTCGTGTTCACAAAGTACTGTCTATAGAAAACCCAGTGGGATTTAAAATCTTTATGATTAATGAGAGAACTTAGCAACTTTGGTAAACACACAATCAATATACAAAAATCAATGTTCTTCTATCTGTAACAACAAAATAGGAAACATAATTTTAAAAGGTTTCCATTTTCCGTAGCAACTCTTTCTCTCTCAATTTCAATTCAACTAACTCTCTCAACTCAGTCACTTTCTCTTTCTTTCCATATGTGTTTGCATATGTATGTGTGGGGTGTGTGTGTGTGTGTGTTTGTGTGTATCATAGGCATATCTCTAATAAAAGATGAGCATGATGCTTAGGGAACAAATTTTAAAATTTTATCAAATTATAGTATACACATAGGAAGATGTATCTAAATATATTGACACACAGAAAATGTTATCTTAAAGATAATAAAAGATACCCTAAAATTTGTGACTGTTTTTAGTGAAAGTATTAAACAGGTATAGTATTAGAATAGATATAGAACACGGAAATGTGAACAAAGAATTTTAATATATGATGAAAATGGCATTTCAGATCAGAAAAGGGTGGAATATTTTTAAAAAATTGCACTGTGATAATTATCAATGGTGGGGTCAAGAATGGGTCCATTATGACATGATATCAAAAATTAGTTCCACGTGCATTAAGCACAAATACATAAAAAGAAAGTTCTTGGCAGATAGACCTCTTGTTTTTATACATCCAAAACTATGATCAAGTTTTGTAAGGATGCTTCTGATGCCACATCAGAGAATGGTAACAGGACAGAGAGTGCTTAGAAAGTCCACCCGGAACTATCTTTTGAAAATAACATTTAGTATGCTTATTAAACTTAAATGCATTTGCAAGATAGATTGTTTCATGGCCATACTTTTTCATATATCTTTACATACTTCAGAGATGATTCTGTGTGTATGTGTGTTAATATTATTTCACAACACAGTAATTTCACTCTTGAGTATTTATTCCAGCAAAAATGAAAATGTATGTCTACATAAAAACCTGTACATAAATGTTTATAGTCTCTTTATTTGTAATAAGCAAAATTTAGAAACAATTCAAATGTCCTTCATTTTAAAAAAAGCCTTCATGAATTAAAAAAAGAATATCCATACTCTGGAATAATAATCATCTACTTGGATGGATCTCAAGGACATTATACTTAACAGGAAAAGCCAACCCTAAAAGGTTACATATTACATGATTCTATTTATATACCATTCTCAAAAGGACAAAATTGTAGTGAGGGAGCCAGGGATTAGGGATGTTCTCTATGTGGATGGAATGGTCTGAGTCTTGATATTGGTGGTGGTTATATGGAACCATACATGTGGTAAAACTTTTATCATGTTGTACGCCAAAAAACAAAACAAAACAAAAACAAGTGCATATAAAAACTGGTGAAATCTTAATAAGGTCTGTAGTTTAGTTAATGACATTGTATGAATG
Organism: Camelus bactrianus; assembly: GCF_048773025.1. Classification (NCBI taxonomy): domain Eukaryota; kingdom Metazoa; phylum Chordata; class Mammalia; order Artiodactyla; family Camelidae; genus Camelus; species Camelus bactrianus. The sequence goes on along the minus strand of NC_133546.1, from coordinate 20,679,253 downwards.
TCAGTTTCCTGGCTTTGAAAATGTACTATGGTCACCTTAAATGTTCTTATTGGGCAGAGCTGAGTAGAGGGAGTGCTGATTACCGGCGTAAGCTCTATTCTATTATTGTAACGTATTATGAGTTAAACTATTTCAAAATATAGTTAAACAGTAGCTTCATACTCTTCTGCTTATTTGTTTCTCATGCAAAAAAGTCCAACCAAGTTTACCAGAAACCATTTTTCCTTCTAAAGAAGCTTGAGCATCTTTTCACAAAAACACATTTAAACACTATCTACATCAATAAATAGTAGTTAGTATGGGCATGCAACAGCCGTTAGCTTTTCTGAATAGCCACTAACAGAAAGTTATTATCAGTATGACTTTGCCTCTCTAAGGAGCTGGAACCCACACACGTACTCACAGCAGGAACAGGCAAGCCTGCTGGGCTCTCAAGCACGTTAATGTAGTGAAGAGAGCAAACAGCAGCATAAAGGAAATAGGGAAGATGTAGAGAGATGTAGGGAGCCTCACTCACATTCATCACAGGTTTAATTCTGTTCTCCCATTATGGCATACCTGGCCTACTAAAAATTTTAGAGATTTTTAATAATGGTAAATCTATGCAAACCATGATGCATTTGTTATCTGGAAAAGCCCTAATAAAATACATTAACTCCTTGTATATATTGACTTGCATTCATTGAAAACCCTGAACTCCCTTCTATTCATTAGCTGTTTTGTTGTCTTCAGAAAAATCATGAAGAGAAAAGACTTAATTAGTATTTCACCTTAAGTGAATAGATTGAATAAGAAGCCAATTAGTATTTAGATAATAGAAAGTCTAATTACCAACAAGCTTTCAACAGAAAATCTTCATTATTTTCCTTCTCGTAACTGAAGCAGGAGGTATGGAAGCATCTCGGGAGTGTCTGTTCTAATCCCACTCCTGCCACTAATTTATTGCTCAAGGCACAAACAAATAACTTAATCAAGAGATTAAGGCATTTGGCAGCTACACTCGAGGCTGGTTCTGCTTTGGATGAGTGGGATGTGTTTGGGAATACTCTAGAAAATAAGCTTACTTCTACATAAGCTAGTAAACATTTATTTTGTAAAGAAAAGAAAGAGAAGCAAACACTAAAAGCATTCCAATGAAACCTAAAAAAATGTGTGTGTGTGTGTGTATTTAACAAGGAACAGAATCAGCTTTAAGGGCAGAAATAGGGAACATGACTACTCACTAAACTTTAAGCATTCTAAAAGTGACAGTTTGAAAAGAAAGAGGAATTAAGGAAGCAATTCCATTTACAATCACAACAAAAAGAATAAAATACCTGGGAATAAATTTAACCAAAAAGGTGAAAGATCTGTACACTACAAACTATGACACTGTTGAAAAAAATTGAAGACACAAAGAAATGGAAATGTATTTCATGCTCATGCATTGGAAGAATTAACATTGATAAAATGTCCATATTACTTAAAGTAATCTACAGATTCAATGTAATACTTATCAAAATTCCAATGACATTTTCACAGAAATAGAACAACAAAAAAAATCCTAAAATGCATACGGAACCACAAAAGACCCCAAAAAGCCAAAGAAATCTGGAGAGAAAAGAATAAAGCTTGAGGGATCACATTCCCATAGTAATCAAAACTGCATGGTATTGGCAGATAAACAGACACACAGATTAATGGTACAGAATTGAGAACCAAGAAATAAACCTACACATATATATGAACAATTAATCTCTGATAAAGGAGCAAAAACACACAATGGAAAAAGATTGTCTTCAATAAATGATGTTGGGAAAACTGGACAGGAATGTGCAAAAGAATAAAACAAGAACACTATCTTCCACCACACACACAAATCAACTCAAAATGGGTTAAAGACTTGAATGTAAGACATATAACCATAAAACTCCTAGAATAAAGCATAGGCAGGATGCTCATTGACATCAGTCTTAGCAAGATCTTTCTAGATCCTTCTCAGTCAAGAAAAACAAAAGCAAAAATAAACAAGTGGGACTACTTCAAACTAAAAAGCTTCTGAACAGCAAAGTAAACCATCAACAAAGTAGAAAGACAACCTACCAAATGGAAGAAGATATTTACAAATTTTATATCTGAGAAAGGGTTAATATCCAAAATATATAAAGGATTCTTAAAACACAATAACAAAAAACCCCAAAAAAAACCTGATTAAAAAGTGGGCAGAGGAACTTAATAGACTTTTTTTTTCAAAGAAGACATCCAGATGGCACATTTGAAAGGGTGTTCAACATAACTAATTATTAGGGAAATGTAAATTAAAATCACAATGAGATATCACCTCACACCTGTTAGAATGGATATTATCAAAAAGTCAAGAAATAAGAAGTATTGGAGAGAATGTAAGGAAAAGGGAGCCCTCGTGCTCTTTTGGTGGGAAAGTAAATTGGTCCACTTTGGAGTATTTATCCAAAGAATACAAAAAATTAAATCTTAAAGATATATATACCCCTATGTTCACTGCAACATTATTTACAATAGCCAAGATATGGAAACAATCTAAGTGCTCATCAACAGATAAAGGATAAAGAAAATATGACATACATATACATATGTATATACATATGTATTTTTCCACTTGGAGAATCTTATATTGTCTTAAAACATCTGGTATTACAAATAGAAAATACAAATTTTGTTTTTAAATAAAACAATGGATTCGATATTTTGTTAATACTTTTTAAGGAGCTAAAGAGGAAACACTTTCTCCTTATCAAAAGAAGATAAAAACGTGGTGTACATACACAATGGAACACTGCTTGGCCACTGAAAAAAGATGAAATCTTGACATTTTTAACAACATGGATGGAACCTGAGGGTATTAAGCTAAGTGAAATAAGTCAGATGGAGAAATACAGATACCATATGATTTCAGTCATATGTAGACTACACAAAACAGCAAAACAACCAAATAAGTGAACTAAACAACCAAACAAAAACAAACACATAGATAATGAGAACAGAATTGTGTTTACCAGAGGCATAGTGGTGTGGGAGGGGGGAGAAATGGGTAAAGAGGGGTCAACCATATGGTGACAAGTAGAAATTAAACTTTTGCTGGTGAGCAGACTGTAGTGTATACAGAAGTCAAAATATGATGGTGTAAACATGAAACATATATAATGTTATAAACCAAAGTTTCCTCAATTAAAACAATTTTTAAAAACCATATAGGATAGGGATTTTTAGTTAAATGTGAAGAAAACAGCCATTTTACTCCATTCACCACCACCACCCTCCCTCCCTGCCCCCGCCTCAGTTCTGGATGAGTCTGACTCATTTGCTCACCATGTTATACAGATTGCAGGTCGTCGTTTGTTTGGTGAGCTTCTGCAGGGAAGTGGAAGCAATAGGAGAATCCTGGGGCCCCACAGGCAGGTGACTTTAAATGTGGGAGTACCACGAAGAATAATGCTCTTCTCACGCTCCTCAGTAAGATGAAGTACTCCTCTCCTCTGAGGTTGGAGAGCAGCTTCCTGTTACCTCCCAGGACCTCATTTATGGTCTGCATAGAACTCAGACAGAGAGGAGTGATCTTCCACTAAAATTTAAAGACACAAAAAATATGGAGCATTGAGAGCATTCAGTTTTCTCAGGCAATGATTTGCTGGGGATTAGGTCAGAGCCACATTTTTCATATTTCAAAATTCAGTGTTTTTCATAATCTATTAGTTTCCAGGGTAGTGCTTGAATTTAGGAAGGGGTAAAGCGATAAACTTTCAGTCCCTTCTGAAGAGGTTTAACCTCTTTGACCATCAATATTTTTATCCATAAAACAGGAATACCAATGGCACCTCCCAGAATTAGATACAACGTGTCTAAGTTTTATGAGGAACACTAAATACCGCATCATTAGCAGCCATGATCCTTACACAAGGCTGCAGCCAGTTTGCTGAATAATAGAGATTGCATTGATCTTGTGGCGTTCAAGACATCAAAAGAGTGTCAGGGATCCAAGTCTGGCTTAGATTGGGAGTGTTCACAAACTCTTGATGTAAGCCCTCAGCCTACATTCCAGCATTTTCAAATGGCTTTGCAAATCTACCCTCTCCTCCTACCATGATAACTCATATCCCCAAAAGAGAAATTAAAAGGTAAGAAGGAAAGTTTGGAGTGTCTTTGGCACTTGTGATCAATGACTACAGACCTGCTGTGTCCCTGTGTCCTGGGCAAACTAAGAGGGAAAATTATGTCTTATTCACCTTCTTCTGTGTAGCCCTTCAATTACAATTACAAGTTCCAAAGAAAAGTGCTTTCTAACTCTCCAACTATCAGTTGAGTCCAGGAAGATCATTATTAAAAAAAGTAAAAAAGAACTCTGAAGCAGCAAAACTAAATGTTGGAAAAGGATAAGAGGAGAATCAAAAGTGCTAAGCCTGACTTCACTCAATTTGTTTGAATATGAGCCAATGCATAGTGAATATTAGATTCTTAATAATAATATGTAAACTATAATGTGATTGGCTTTGTGCCAGAGCCTAAGGGTAGCAGGATTCAATAAATAGTATTTATTTGTGTGTGTATCTGTGTCTATATATAAATATATATAGACCCACACCCATACGTATATATAAAATATCAATAAGGTTGAGCTTAATTTTTCAATGTAACTTTGGGATAGACTCCCAAGGATTATGAAATTGCCAAGCGAAGTCTTCATTGTTAATATCCAAAACTTTCCAGTTAGTACACTATGTTCCACATTATAATTTAATGACATCAAATTTTACAACCTCCCAGTTTTACCATGGCGCTGAAAAATGAGTCAATCTAAGAAAAAGATAGAGAATTGTATTAAAATCAAACTGAGGTTATAACCCAGGAGACAGTCTTTCAGAAAGCTCTAAGGACTGTCCCAGAGAGTTAATTTGGGGAGGCCAGTACACGTGTGATTTTGGAAAAGGGGTGCATGCAATCAAGCACATATCTTGGCAGAAGATTACTGCTATTTGAGAGAAACAAATACCTTAGTTAATGGATTTTAGTGATTTTCTAAGGGTGGAAACATGCAAGAAACTGGGTTCACAAAATTTTCTCCTGAAACTATGTAACTCTCTGAGGGCTGGTTTTGCCAGTTTTCCCAGAGCACATAATGCCTCATCCTGATCTTCACTCTAAATTTTTTGTGGGGTGTCTTGTAGGTTAGCAATTGCAGTGGCTAGTAATTTGGTTCTTGTAAAACTGGATGATGGGCAATTAATTTTACAATTCCCTCCCTTTGGGTCTTAATTTTGACCAAGGTTGGGAGGCATTTCATGACTGATTTGTCCCATAACGCTAAGAATGCTCATTCCCAGGTCAGGTGGGAATTTCATTGATAGGCCCCTCAACGTGCTATTATTGGACCAGGACCTGTGAACGGGAGCCAACGTCTCTGAACTGTCTGACTAGTCTGCTGTGATCCAGGAAATGGTTCCCTCTTGTTGCTTCTTCTCATCTCTAGAGTTCCACTATTACAATTACTGATCTTATAGAACTATGTACTTGGTCAATCATTTCAAGTCACCTAGTCATGGCTATTTTTATTGGATGGCTATCTCTAAGGGAAATGATATAGTGCGTTGGACATAAAGTTCACCAAATATGTCTGCACATACAAGGTAAGTGGTGGGTATTATGACCCTTTACAGGACTGAGAAAGCATTGTTATCTTCTAAGGAGTTTCATGGCTGACACCAGAACTTTTTAAAAATAATCTTTATGGTTGAGCAGTTATTTCTGCCATTGGGAAGATCTAGTTAACTCAGAATGCAGATGCACTATGCACACTAGAGGGGAGAGAGGAGGCCCGGATGGGCAGAGAAAAAGTGTTACGTTTAAATGTCTCTCATCTTGCCTTAAAATATGAATTTTATTTCATCAACCAGGTGGCAGGCAATCTAGGATCTCCTCTAACATGTATTTAAAAAATGTGTTTTTAAATCTGTCATATAAGAAAGTCTTCTGAATTAAAAAACTAATAATTTCTTTAGATCTTCTAGATATGAGGTAGAGTTTCAAGAGTTACTCATTCACTTTTCAGATTCCTAGGGCTCATACACCTTCATTTTTCCACTGAGATTTCTTACGATTTGAAAATCTACCTCAATGTATGACATAAGAAAAGAACTTAATTTTGTATTTTCACAAATTATCTGAGTTACCCAAATATCACTTATTTTAAAAGTCTCTTGTTGTTGCTGTTTTGAGCAATTATCTTTATCATACACTAAATTTATGTTTGCCCTTGTGTTTGTTTCTGCATTTTCTATTAGGTTACATCCCTCCCTTTGTTTTTCCTGGTAAAATATTACACTGTTTTAATTACAGAGCCTTTGCAATATGTTTTAATAACTTATATGACTATTCCAATTTTTTGTCATGTTTTTCAGGATTTTTCTACTCGTTCTTGCTTATTTATTTTTCCCATTTTTTCCTAATTCATAGTCAAATTGTGTATCTGAGGAAATAAAAAACCTTGTTTCTTTCAGGATTTAAAAACATCTGTCAGATAACATTGTTCAGTTTCTTATAATTTTATCATTTTGTTGATACTCTAAATATAATCTTCTCCTCTATAATAACTTTGATCTAGCTATGGAGATGAACATAGACTTTTCATTGTTAACTTTTTGTTTCCATCCGTTAACATGATGGATTATTTTAGTGTGTCAGTATTAGCCAAGATTCTCTAGAAAATAGAAGATAAGGCAAGGTTTAAAATCTGACACTTGGCAGCTGAAAAAGTTGTGAAAGATATGGTTAAAAAAAAGAGGAATAGGTAAAGAAAAATGGATATAAAGCAAATGCATCAGGTGGATTACACTGGATTACAACACAGGCAATTGCTTCACAAAGTATCAAGAACAAGGAAAGAAACTTCAGGACCTTTGTGCAGTTACCAGGCACAAAAAGCAAGGCTGGATGGACTGAAAAGAAAAATCTCTCCTCTGAGCAGCCTATAGATGTGAGAATTTATCAACTCAGCTTCCTTCCCCCTCAGTTATCTCAGTGGTTAAGGTTGCCCCATCAGGAAACGATTCCCCCACACTTGCAGATAGGTTAAAAGTAAAAATATGCAAATAAGAGAGACTATGCCATCTAAAACAGCAGCTAGTGGCCAGATATGGCTATGGAGCCCTAAAAATCTGGGTAAGATAAATTGAGATATGCTAGTCACATCAAACCTTGGAGGTGACTACCACTTAGATAAAATAATGTAAAATATACCTCTAAAACTAGAAATCAGTAGCAAGAGAAAATTTTTCAAACATTGGAAAAAACAGGCAACACATTTCTACTTGACCTATAGGTTAAAGAAAAATTAAGAGGGAAGTTTGAAAATATTTTTAACTGAATGAAGGTGAAAAAAAATATAAAATGTATGGGCATTTTAGTTTCCTAACCCTGCTGTAACAAAGTACTTCAGACTAGGTGGTTTAAAACAACAGACTTTATTCTCTCATAATTCTGGAGGCTAGATGTCCAAATCAAGGTGTTGGCAGGGTCATGCTCCCTTTGAAGGTTCTAGGGGAGATTCTATCTTTTCCTCTTCCTTGCCTCTTGTGGTTTCAGGTATATGGGTGGGGTTTGCTTGCTTGTTTATTGGTTTTGGTTTAGGGCTGCATCAGTTCAGTCTTGCTTCATTCTTCACATGGCCTTCTTCCCCGAGTCTCTCTATCTAAATCTCTCTCCCTTTCTCTTTTAATGATCCCAGTCATTGGATTTAGGGCTCACCAGAAGCCAGGATGATGACCTTAAATTAACTTGATAACTTCTGCAAAGATCCTACTTCCAGATAAGGTCACTGTTACAGGTACTGGGGATTATTTCTTCAGCATATCTCTTGAGGGGGACATAATTTACCTCAATACAATGAGATTTAATTAAAGTAGTGCTTACATGTAACATTACTTGCATATTTAAAAAAAAAAGTCTCAGATCAATGAGCCTATTTATCATGTTAAGAAATTGGAAAAATAAAAGCAAAATAAAACCCAAAGCAAGCAAAGAAAAAAATAATAAAGATAGGAGCAGAAATAAGTGAAATAGAAAGGAAAAACACAGAGACTATCGGTGAAACCAACAGCTGGGTCCCCTCTGTTTACTGTGTTAGTTTGCTTAAGGTACTTATACACCACCTCAGTACTTTATAATAGAGTGCTGTAAGAGTTATTATTTCTTTAAGGTGAATGAAATTTTATTTCATTTCTGTAGTAGGTTGGGCTTTAATAAGCTTTTAGTTAATAAAAGAATCAATCATGAGACCATTTAATGTTAAAACTTAGATTTTATTTTTATTATTTCCCTCTACAAAATAGAAAATTTCAGAATAAAACTCAAAAATGTGAAGACTGTTCAAACTTGAATTTGTCTATTCCGTGCCCCTCCAAATATGTGAATTAAGATCAGTTCATTATTCACATTCAATGATCTCAAAAAGTATAACAGAGCTCAAGTGAAGCAGACAAATTCAAATTAGTGCATTTGGAATCAGTTCGCTTCAAAAGTTTTTTCTATTTTGCTTCAAAATAAATATGCCCTGTACGTGATGCTTATTAGCTTTCTAAATTAATCCTTACCATGCAGAGAAGCATCTAGCTAATCAAGTCCATTAAATAACCACAGAGAGGCATATTTGGCTTTATAAAATAGGCAGGGATAAGATATCCAACAACAGCCTCTATGTAGGATCTTTCAAGGAAGTTATTAAAGGCCAACTTCTCCCTTCAGTCCAACAGGAGTGGATATACTATTTCTGAATGTAGAATTCCAGCTCCTACTTCATATCATGACAATAGAGTTTCCCTCTAGTTTTTCAATTTAAATGTCACACAAAATTAAAACCATTAAAGTACAAAGCTTAAAAAATAAAAATCATTTAATGAAATGTTACAAAACTCCAGAAGAAGTGTCATCAATTAAAATATTCACTGTCCTAAGATTAATGTGTAGCTACCATTAACTTAGTGCTTACCACATGCTAACCATGTGCTAGACGCCTCACGTGCAAAATCTTCTTTAATCCTCATAACCATGGCCAGTAGCTATTACTACTTCAATTTTATAGATAAAGGATTTGAGGACTCTTTAAGCAATTGTTTCAAGGTCATACAGCTGATATATGATAGATCTGAACTGAATCCAGATTTTGCCCACTCTAGAATTCTTTGTTCTTATCCCGTATGTTATAATGTGTTTGGTATGCAAAATCCCTCAAATCACTAAATCATGAGCACTATTCATTTGGTTTTGCATAAAATTACAGTCTAACACTGTGACGAAAAAAGGAGAAGGAGATTTCAGAGAGTAAAGACAAAAAACATGCCTTTTATTAGAAGGATGATGACAAAAAAAAAAAAATAGTTCAGAGCCTTTGCTCAGAAGTTGAATGCTGTAGGACTGAAGGCCTTCCTTTTTCCCATTGAATTTTGACATGTAGAACTTCTGTTAGCATCAAAACATCACATATTAATCAAATTCAAAGAAAGAAGAAAATAATAAGCATGAACACAAAAATTAATAACATATGAAGCAAACTTAGAACATAGAGGATCAAAAATGTTACAAATTGATTCTTTTAAAAAATTATTAAAGACTACTTGTACCAGCCAAGCTGCAGTAAACTGACTACATCCTACCTCTTCCCCTCATTACAAATTAAATCTCTAGACAGAATTCAAAAATCAACCACCTGAGGACTCTGCAAAGTAAATAACAGGCAGATTGAGGAACAGAGTCAAAACACCAACAGGGGCTCATATGCTGGTGAATTTCTTTCTTACTTGCATCCTTACTTTTACTGGAGGACAGGTAGTATTAATTTTTCAATTTTATTTTGCTTTTTCAAATTCTTTTGGCTATATTTGCATTTCTATATGAGTTTTAGAATCAACTTGTCAATTTCTACAAAAATATCTGGTGAGATTTTTATTGGGGTTGTGTTAAATCTATACATCATTTGAGGGCAAATTGATCTCTTGAACAAGAATGAATCTTCTGATCCATGAACAATCTTGCTAAACTCACTTATTAATTCTATCTAGTAGCTCCTTTTGGTAGATGTCATAGGATTTTCTACATAGATAATCATAATCATGTCATCTGTGAATAAAGCAGCTTTATCCCATCCTATTTTTTTCTTTCCTGATTGCACTGGCTAGAACCTCCAGTAGGATGCTGAATAGAAGTGAGAAGGAAGATCCCTTTATCCTTCCTGATTTTAAGAGAAAAGTTTTCAGTCTTTTATGATGTTATCTGTAGGTTTTCCATAGATGCCCTTAATCAAGTCAACTCTATTCATAATTTGCTGAGAGTTTTGTTTTTTACCAGAAATATATTTTGGAAACAGTCAAATGCTTTTTTGTGTCTTCTAAGATGATCATATAATTTTGTTTTGTTTTTATTTTTGTTTTATTTTTATGATTCATTACATAGATAAACTTCATATGTTTAATTAACCTTGTATTCTAGGGAAACTGGTTATAATTATTATTCTCTTTATATATGATTTGGTCTTATTTGATTTTTTTAAAGAATTTTTGCACCTCTGTTCATAAGTGATACTGATTTATACTTTTTTTAGTGTCTGATATCAGAGTAATTCTGAACTTATAGGGTGAGTTGAATAATATTCCCTTCTCTTCTTTACTGGAAGAGTTTATGTAGAATTGGAATTATTCTATCCTTAAATGTTTAGTAGGATTCACCAGTAAATTCATCTCAGGCTGGAATTTTCTTTGTGAGAAGATTTTATACTACAATTTAAGTTTTTAATATGTATAGTTCTATTTAGGTTACCTGTTCTTCTTGAGTGAACTGCAATAGATTGTGCCTGTCAGAGATTTGTCAATTTCATTCAAGTTGTCAAATTTATTCGCATAAAGTTACTCATTCCTTCATAATCATTGTAATACCTATTGAATCTGTGGTGATTTTAATGGTTATTCCTGATAATTATAATTTGTCTTTTCCTTTTTTGTGTGTTTCATCTAGCTAGAGTTTTATCAATTTCATTGACCTCAAGAAACCAGCTTTCTCTTTCTTTGCTTTTCTCTTTGATTTCTCTGTTTTCTACTCATTGGCTGCTACTCTTTATCCTTTTATTTCTTTACTTACTTTCCTTTTAATTAGTTTTTTCCCATTTCCTTAAGGTGGAAGCAAAAGTCCTTGGTTTAAGTCATTTCTTATTTTTTTATGTGGATGTTTAGCACCATAAATTTCCCTATAAGTGCTCTTTTAATTCTGATAGTGTTGTGCTTTCATTTTTATTCATTTGAAATAACTTCTAATTTCCTGTTTGATTTCCTCTTTCACTCACAGGTTATTTTGAAGTGTATTTTGGGTTTTTGTTTTGTTTTGTTTTTAGTTTGCAAATATTTGAGAGTTTTCAAATGCTGTTTCTTTTCCATTTCTGATTTAATTCTACCATGATCATAGAACATATTTCATAATTGAAAAATTTTTAAACATTAATGAGACTTGTTATATGACCCCCAATATAATCTATTTTGGTAAATATTCTAGGTGCATTTGAGAAGAATGTGTATTTCACTGTTGTTGGATAGTTTTCTGTACATACTGTTTAGGACAAGCTGGTTAGTAATATTTTTCAAGTCTTTTGTTTATTTACTGAGTATTGCTCAGTTAGTTCACTCAGTTATTGAGAAAGAAATATTAAAATCTCCAGCTATAATTCTGGAGTTTTTGTTTTCTTCTGGAAGTTTTATGAGTCCTTCCTTCACATGCTTTGAAACTATTTTAAGTACATACATGTTTAAGACTGTTATATTATAATGAACTGGGCCCTTATAATTATGAAATGTTCTTCTTTATCACTGATCTGTACTCTGTAGCCTACTTTGTCAGAGATTAATTTGGCCATTCCACCTTTCACTAGATTAATTTGGGAATGATATTCCTCCAGAACTGAGGTATAGGATAACCAAAACACCTTTGTGTCTACAAAGGTAACCTAAAAGCGTATGAACATTATTGGCAATGCCATCACGCTGTTAACACAAATGGAGCATACAATAAATCGTAGGTTCCTAAATATTTTTCTTTCCCATATGCCATTAAATTATATTTTTCCAAAATTTGTATTTTTTAAGCTCTCAACACAGGATTTCCATTTGCCTCCCTTTTACACTTCATTTTATTAGATCTCAGACATCATTCCAGACCATCCTAAAAATTACTCTGTGAGCAAACACATTGATCTCTTTCCTGGCAAATTTTAAAACAAAATGTAACTAAACTTAGCAGAATGTGAGACACAGATTATAAGAAGTTAAGACCGTAACATCATTTAAAGAGGTATTACAAAAGACAATCACATCATAACTAGTGATATCAAAAGGAAAGAATTATTAATTCAGTGAGGATCTTTCCTAATTAATTGAACAGTTACACATGTATCTACTGGGTCATATATCGAGTGGAGATGGGAAGACCCCACTCTAGAGGATAAATGCACAAGAAAAGGGCCACAAATTTTAGGTAGGTTTGTATCTGTGGATTATAAATGGGAAATAAGTAATGACAGGGAAATGGTTATTTCTTTAAAACCAAATACAGCAAAAGATTTTTCTATGTCAATTGTTCATGGTAATATTAAAATAAAGGAGGAGGTATATGTGTTATGTAAATGTAAAACTGTAGTATTACATGGAGGAATGCCTGCTCTAGTGGTTAAAAATATTAAACTGAACATGAAGTGAAGGAGCTTTCATATGAGTTTTGTTATTAGAATGAGTTGTTAAACTATATAGTTTTCATGAACAGCGGTAAATTAAACAGGATTCTATTTTCATATTATAAAATTTACTTGAATCTTCATGCCCTGACTGATCCACCTGTGACTTTCTGGCCCTTTTGACATCATCAAATAAATAAATGAATAAATGTAGATAAATAAATAAACCAAGGGGAGGGTATAGCTCAAATGGTAAAGCATAGGATTAGCATGCATGAGATCCTGGGTTCAATTCCCAGTACCTCCTCCAAAAATAAACAAACAAACAAACAAACCAAATTACCTCTGCCACAACTAAAAAATAAATAACAATAATTTTATGTATAGTTTTAATTCTTTTGACAAATATTTATTCTTCAATATCTTCTGTTAGCTCACTCATCCATGAGTAGGGTACTTGTGTAACTTAAAAAATAATTGGATGCTTCATGATGGATTATTTGCAACTGTCCACAAGTCAGTTACTGAATATATTTCTGAAACCTCTCTAACCAATTAACCATTTCATTGCATCCTAAAGGGCACTACACCCGCTATTCAAAATGGAATTAAGGTATGCACTGTTGCTACTGCTGCTATATAATTCAAGCAAAAAGTCTTGAAATATATTTGCCCAACCAGAAAACATGTGAAAATTATTTTGACTCTCTTCCCCCAGCAATATGCAAATTTGAAAGGGAAATGTAGTTATCTTTTATGTCATACTGATTGTTTTTGGCTTTCACTGACTCAAACAGGGTAAATCAACATGGGATTTTATACTTTGCTAGAAGCAGCTTGAGCAAAACAAGTTATTATTAGCTTCATTTGAAATTATAATTTCAAAGCCACACTCTGCTGGAGCAGGAAGAGAGCCCAAGGAAAATAAAACCATAAATGAGAGCAAGCCTGGCATGGATTCAAGCGCCAGGAGTTTATTCAGTTCATTGGACTCAGGTTGTCTCTTCCTGTTTTTGTGAATAATTTCATTTCCCTTGCGCACCCGTCATGAATGAACTAAGTGATTGTTTTAAAGGAATTTTAAATTTGGGAAATTCCTTTTTAACAGCTAATATATGAGCTGCCAAATAAAAATTTAGAATTTTCTCACTTGTCTTCTAAGCCAAGCCCTCTATAAATATCTAATCACTGTTATTATTCCTCATTATCATACTGAGTCCACTAAATTTTTTGTGCGTAGTGATCCTTGGTCAGTTGATAATGAATGAATTTAGTCAACCTATGTGACATCTTTATCAAAAATTTTGGACTCAAGGACATAAGGCCTGGGGGACAGTATAGCTCAGTGGTAGAGTGCATGCCTAGCATGCATGAGGTCCTAGATTCAATCCCCAGTACCTCCAATAAATAAATAAATAAGCCTAATTACCCCCCCCCCCCAAAAAAAAGGACATAAGGCCTTTAGTCTATACCAGTGTTCTTTCTCTGGGTTAATTCAGGATTTAGGGCTTTGAGGACATCTTCTAGAAGTTATTATTTATGAAACACAGAGGTACAGGTAAATTCTCAAAATTTTGATTCTGATTTTATTTTGGCCTGGAAGTATAAAATATACATATAACATAGTTAAACTATGTGGATTTTGTCTCAGTAAGGTAATAAGGGACATTCCTCAGATAATAATTTACCTTGAATTTTTTTTCCTCTCAGTGAATATTGGATAGGTAAGCACTCATCACCACATATATCTGTTATGAGAGAGAGAATGTTTGCAAAGTGCTTAGTATGAAAAATGGGAATGTTAACAGTTTTCGTTACATTAATGGTGATGGTAACAGCTTTTTTGTTGCTGTACTTGTATTGTGATTGCTACATTTTTGAACATGTCTCAGAGATTTTATTGAACTTATTGATTAATGAAGAAACCAGTAAGAAATTACAACTTGTTCCTGTTCCTATTATTTTTAACGGTTATATGTGTTGGTTTCTCACTACCTTTCTATTTTCCCACTGGATCTGGAGCTTTGACTGATTCTCAACCTATTTGTCAATCGCTCTAAACTTTGACATCATCTTCTCTTTGGGAGGAAACTCTATTCCCCATGATCTGTGTTTTCCCTAAATCATAAAATTCTTGTCTACTTAATTTTGTGTTGCCACCCTGAGAAATCTGGCTACTGTATCTCACCCATCAAATACAGACTTTCTTCAATTCATCTACTGTTAATAGACTAAAGTGCTCTTAATTTCAGCTGCTATGAATAGACCAGTGTCTGTTCTTCAATGCCCCTTGATTTAGACTCCTTCTAGTCACCTACTCAGGGAAGAGCCGTTCACCTATGTAAATCCTTCTAGGTCCAATCTCATTAGTTTTATTTCCCTCTGCTTTCCCATCAGTATTTTGTGGGGATTCTGGTGTACTCATGGTAGGTGAAACACGAAGCTAACAAAAGCACAATGATCAAGAAAGATTAGTAGGAAGGCTCACTGTTCTGAGTTACATGTTCTTTGGGAGTTCTCAATAGTTATATACTTCTAGTATGTTGCTAATAAAAAGATACAGCCAAGCTTATCACTAAGCATAGATAACAAAAATCTTTGTCTTATTTACCCAAACAACCCACAGGAATTAAATGCAACCTTTGATTTAGGTTAACTAAAAATTGGGCAGGCAAAATTGGTTCTCATATTTAAAAATTGAACTAATTAAGTTGGCCGCATAAGAAAGAAAATGTGACATATGGCCATTCTGTTTCCACCAATAGAAAAGGACGAAAGTGGGAACCTGGGTGCGGACACATTCCCCCTCTCTGCTCAGGGTCATGCCTGCTAAGGCGCTCACTCCCCCTGTTATGGTTATTAATGTGGGCGGGGACAATGTGAAAAAGAAAAGAACCATTACACTTACAAAACCTTACATATTTTTTCTTGAAGTATAGTTGACTTACAATGCTGTATTCATTTCTGGCGTACAGCACAGCAATTCAGTTATACATAGACATGTGTGTATTATTTTCATAATGAAATATTATTATGATATTTCACTGAATTCATGATGCCTTCTATCCACTGAAATAAATGCACAGCCTAGAAGCTGAGAGTTATGTTTTATTTGGCGGGAGGACTTGAGCCAGGATGACAGCCTCTCACATCGCTCTGGGGGACTGCTCCGAAGAGGTAGGGGAGGAGCTAGGATATATGGGAGCTTTACAACAAAGACCAGGTAGTTGGAACAATGAAAGATTACTTGTTATCTAAAGACAACCTGGTATCTCAAGTTAAAGAATTTAGTGCTTTTCTATGTATGGGAGGAAGCAAACATTTGGGCTCATTGAATTCATTCCTTTGACAAGCACCTGGCTACCTAGGGCCAGTGTCCTGTCCTTTCTTATTCTGAGTCCCCTCAGGGTGCACTGAGCTGCAGAGGCTGGGCTGCAGGCTTATCTTCACTGGGCGGGGGTGGGGGGAGTGGGAGTGGAGGCAGCCGCTGATGACTTGATGGTTTCAGCGTTCTTTGTTTGCAGTATTTTTTCGTTCACACTCCAATACTTTAAATATCCTGTAGTACCTGGTCATTACTTATATTCCTAGCCTCATTTCGTACCAATTTCCTATTTCCCTGCTTTCTCCTGATACTTGATTGATTGTGTCACAGTAAGTTTCTCTGAGTTCTCAAAAGTGCCAACAAATTTCCTACCTCTGGGCCTTTGCGTGGAATATCCTTTCCCTGATTCTTCACTTGGTAAAATTGTTCTTTGGATCTCAGCTTAAACAGGGTCTCTTCAAAGAGGATTTCTCTTACCCCTAAACTAAATTCCCTATCACACCTAGTTCAGTTTTTTTTCATCCTCTTTATCAGGTTTTTACTATGCATATATTTGTGTGACATTGTGTTTATTGCCATTAGCGTTAGTCCCACTGAACCGGACATACTTAACAGTAAGGAAATGTATTAGCTCATGGGAGACCAAGTCCAGAGGTAGGTCTGAGTTGTCTGACTCATTGAAAAATCAGATTGTAGAATGACTGCCAGCAACTTCATATAGTTGCTCATATTTTTCAGGAGAGAGAGAACTGATTTACAGAGACTTAAGACTAAGGGAAAACTTTCCTAAAAGACCTAATCAGAAAACCTAATCTCATATTTGACTGGACAACATTGGACCGCAAACTTACTCCTGAGCTGATCATTAGCAAGAGAGCTGGGATTTCCTTTAGTCCAATCTGACTCATTCTTGGAATTAATCTTGGGATCAGATTTCCCTGAAGCATGGACAGTGTAGGAGAGAAATGCATACATAAACTAAATTAGCATTCTGTTACGGAAAAGGAAGAAGAAATCAATACCGGATAAATAACTAGCAATATCCACCTCATTACTGTACACACAGAATTTGTTTATCTTGTTTAAACTGTATAATGTTGTCGTCATGTTTGTTTTTAATGTTTTGAAATGCCATGATCCCATTATTTACCGTTCAAGTTCAACAGATATCATTCCCACTACCTTGCGGGATGAGCATTTTAGATGCATTTAGATGCTCTTTTATGTGTAGCCAGGAGCATATTTCCCATCAACTGTTAGACTTATTTCCAAAATCTGTGTCCTGCACATGAAGGTTGAACATAAATAATGTCTGGTGTTATCTATCAGGAAAGCTGGTTCAATTCATCACCTGAAAAATTTCAGTTTACCAAGTAATTAGGAGAACTGGAGATTAATCCAAGAAGAGGGAATTGGAAAATATATGTCAAGGCAGGTAACAGTACAATTAGAACATCATTAATTCTGCAGAGGATTGATGTAGCCACAGTATAGCTAAGATAGTCAACTATTAAGCAGTAAGGACACAAGAATTTAGGGTAGAGAAGCTCAATATTTTAGAAAAGATGTGTGTAACTGTCGTTTTATCCCAAGGTCAGAAAAGCATGAGTCACAACTCCACCTGAAGACCCATTCATTAGAATCAGCGGGGGAGCCTGTGGAGAGCTGCAGGAGGCTGGAACACAATGAAACGTTAGAGGCTCACATTCTGCCCTCAGGGCAGCCTGGCTCTGGGAGCCTGAGCTATCTGTGCAGCTGAGACTGTAGTGAGAGAGAAGCCATCCCAGGATGTTCATTTAAACTAAAACAAGATACCTTGTGAGATCCTCTTTAAAACAAAGTCTGTAGAATGTATTTGTATTTGAAAGAGTTAGTAGAGATAAATCAAATTTCCTATGATACATACATTTGACATCAGCAACTTCAAAGAAACAACAAAAACCAACTTTGTAAGCAGAGACCTGTACATTTGTGCATGCATGGATACACACGCATATACAAACACATGCACATACTTGAATTTAGATCCATTGGACCATTGGAGGGAAAACCGAAAATCCTTTATCTTCAGCATATCTACTCTAATTTCCAGAAACGAGCAGTATTGTGGTCTAATGTAATCCAGGATGCATCACTACCACTTTGTTGCATGCCTAATGTATACAGGGCACTTATATTATCCAAGGGCTGCTATATAAAATTGGTGCAGTCTGCACCACACAGAGGTTCCTGGCCACAGAGAAAGGAAATCTGCACACCCTGGCAGGGACTGTACCTTTAAAGCAGGATGCATCCATCCAAAATTGGCACCTTTTCCTAATTCATCCACCAAAGAGTTTGCTTTTTATTCTAATTTGCACAAAGGTGCTGCATGTGCTAACAGCTGCGCTGACATTATCTTATTTGTTCCCGGCCACAAATTCTGCCATGGTAGATGGTTATGAACTTCTTGTAATCTAAAGTACTCTGAGGTAAATCGTTCTTTAAATCGTCAAATGAAATAATACGAGCCTATGTTATCCCTCCTAACGGTGAGATCTCAAGTGGCCTCCCCAATATGTGTTTGGTTTCTAAGGTTTGTTTGGTGTGATAAATCTCTTGATTAGAATTTCGTGCAGTACTTCTGGCTGTTTCTCCACCAATCCTGTGACTATCATCTTCTCATGACATCTCTTTACTCCATAGAAAATCCTGGCTTTTTTCACCTGAATTCCCTAGGGGGGCAAAACACACACAGTATCTAGGTTCTCTGGATATGAAAGAGCAATTACAAAACACAAAAGCAATCATTCAAAATTGACTATTGTACTATTACTACTCCTCTCCCGTAAGTTGCTGCTCCTCACTGCCATAGACAATCCAGGGCGGGCTCGGGGCTCCATAGCCCTCCCCTAATGCTGTCATTTCAGGGCTGCACATCTTCAACCTAAAGCCTTTTATCGTATTTCCTGTCTGATCCTCCCCCGAAACAACTCTATTGGGGACTATTAGATTGCTCACCATTTCTTAATTCTTTATTATGCAGAATAATTAAATTCTTGCTTTTCTCAATTTATTTCACTAAAACTAAATAGGGCCTACTCTTTCATAATCACTTTCCCCTGGGTTAGATTCCCCTGCTTTCCTGAAGTGTAGAAGTAGCTTCAATTTGTAGTATTTTAGATAACAAGCTTTTCTTCTCTGATGTGTGTTTTCTACAGATGAGACTACTGAGACTCTGAGAGCTTATGTAATTTATCTGGCATCACTTAGATTCCAGAACCTACTGTCTTTTCATTAATCACTAATCTGAAATCAGCTTAGCAAACAAGAAGTGACCCCTGTACATGAACAGAACCTTATGCTAGTATTTAAAGGAAAATTATTACATGAACTCTATACATTCAACACAATAAATACTATTAAGCACCAGCAGTGTTCAACTAAATAGAGAGGCAAATAGCTACAGTTACAAGTTTATGATACTAGAAGTTACAGACATTGAACAAATAAACACACAAATAAATATACGTTATAATTAATGCTAAGTGCTATGAAGCCAAAGACCGAAATATTGTAAGCCAATAATAGAGAAGATCTATTTTAGGGTACAATCAACTATTCTTTTCTATGTTCTTTGAAATGCAATCTAACATTCTTTCCTAGATATTTGTAATGCTCTAGATATTTTAAAGAAAATCTCAGGAACCACATGAGTCCAATAGACCTATTCACCCACTACTCTGGTCTCCTAATTTTCTTTCTTTCATTCTGAACCTGTCTCAAACGAAAATATAGGAATATGAAAACAAGCAAGCAAAAACAACAAACAACCATTCTGAATGAACCATCTATTTCTCTTGTCTCTACTCACCAAGCTGGGTACTACAAGAAGACATCACATCACAAGGCATCACACAGGGACCACCACGCTTAGTGCTCACTCACCACGCACCTGGATGCAGTGTCATAGGACCCGGATGCATTTCCCTGGTTTGTCCCTTCTCTCCCCACTGAACCACTCACCACTTAACACCTGACAGAGGCCCAGACCTTCTCCTTTAAAGAGAAAATTGGAACCAGCCAATGGAAATTCTTTGTCTTTCTACCCCTAAACCTCATTGCATCTGCTTCCAATTGCTTCTGCCTTTTAACTGTTACAAAACACACATCTTCCCATCTAAAGTCAAGCACTCATCTGTGCTTTGGATCTTGCCCCTTTCAGCCTTTTCAGAAAACACCTGCTACTGATTGTCCCTGTTCTCACCTCCTACCTTCACCTCTTCATCTCCTCTCTCTTCCTACCTCATCTTTCCTTTTGTCTTTTTCATATAAAATAAATAAGCAAACACAGAAAATATCTCACATGAAATAAATTTTAAAAACACCTTCAATGTACAACTCCTAACGTTTGCTTTATCTCACCCTGCAACTTCTCAGCCAAACTTCTCATATGGAAAGTTGTTAATTCCATTTTCCTTTTTGTATTTGATAAATCTGACATGTTGTATTTTGTAAATGATGTACAGCATGTCACTTTGGTATGTTTATATGTTGTAATATGATTGCCATTGAAACTATATTTATCACATTACGTCACTAGAGTACATTATTGTCTGCATTCACTATACTTTGCTGTACATTGACTCTGTATGGCTTATTTATTATTCATTGCTAAGTTTGTACCCTTAAACACCACTAATCTTAACCCCATACCTTGCATCCTGTGGTAACTACCATTTTACTCTGTTTTTTCACAGGTTTGACTTTTTTAGATTCCACACATAGATGATAACGTACAGTTCTTGTCTTTATCTTTCTGACACATCTTGCTCAGCATAATGTACTCAGGGCCATCTGTGTTGTCACAAATGGCGGGATATTCTCCTTTCTGCATCTATTAAGATAATCATGTGATTTTTACCTTTCATTTGATTGATGTAATGAACATTTATTGATTTGCATATGTTGAACCATTCTTTTTTATTGGAGTATAGTCAGTTTATAATGTTGTGTCAAAAAATACGGAATGCTTCACGAATTTGTGTGTCATCCTGGTGCAGGGGCCATGCTAATCTTCTCTGTATTGGTCCAATTTTAATATATGTGCTGCTGAAGCGAGCCCTGTGGAAATATTCTTGCATCCCAGGGATAAATCCCACTTGACCATGGTGTATAATCTTTTTAATGTGTTCTTGAATTTGGTTTGCTAATATTTTGCTGAGATTAATTACATTCTCTGACACACAATTCACTCCAACCTCACTTAAGTTTCTACTACTGTATTTTACAGCTTGTCATGGACTTAATGTGTGTGCTCCCCCCAAATTAGTATGTGGGGTCCCTCATTCCCAGTGTGGCTGTATTTGGAGATGAGTCTCTAAGGAAGTAATTAAAGGTAAATAAGTTCATAAGCATGGGACCTGATCCAACTAAATCAGGGTTCCCAGAATAAGAGACATTAGAAGGACTTCCTCTCCCTCTCACCACGCACACACAACAAGAGCCATGTGAAGACACAGTGAGGTGACTGCCTACCAGCCAGTAAGAGAGAGATCTCATCAGAAACTGGATCTACTGGTACCTGGGTCTAGGACTTCTTGCTTCCAAAACTATAAGAGATATATTCTGTTGTCTAAGTCTTCCAGTCTAAAGTGTTTTGTTTTGGCAGCCCAAGCAGACTAGTACATAGCTCTTGAAGAAGTCACTAAAACCGCTATATAGTAAATCCAACGGACATGTTTCAGTTCTCATTGTAAATGACTTTCTTTTATATTGATTGAATACTTTTGAATACCTGCCTCTGTACTAGACACAAAGAATACATAAGTGGACAGAAGTGATGGGTCCCTATATTCATGAAGCTTATATTCTAGTAAGTGGGAGAATGACAAAAAAAAATCAAATAAATGAATAAAATGTCATAGATAGTGATCAGTAATGTGATGACAATAATTGTGTTAGTTGAAGACTCTCTTCCCTTGAAATGCTCTCTTTCTTTATTCACCTGGCTTTTTCCCTGCATCTTTGGCCGTTTTTTCTTGGGCTCACATGCTAGCTTGTGCTCTCTTAACCATAATTTAGATACTGACAATCCTCTAGTCTTAATTTGGCATTATTTATCTTCAAATACGACATCATATTTGTTTACCATATTACAGATAACTCCAAATTTTCTAACTTCAGCTGAGTCCTTTCCTTGGGGATATACCTGTCCATATTTTTCCTTAGATGCCCTAAATATATCTCAACCTGTTTTTTTCACAAAAAAAAGCTAGAAAAATGTCTCAGCCACCATAATCAATTAATAATTTATTTGAAGCCTAAATATGTTTCAAAAAGACCTCTTCTCAAGGTGTGGAAGAAAGGGAACCCTCCTACACTGCTGGTGGGAATGTAGCTTGGTGCAGCCATTATGGAAAACAGTATGAAAATTCTTCAAAAAACTTAAAATAGACTTACCACATGATACAGCAATCCCACTACTGGGCATATATCTGGAGGAATCTCTAACTCGAAAAGGCACATGCACCCCAATGTTCATAGCAGCAGTATATACAATAGCCAAGAAATGGAAACAACCTAAATGTCCATTGCAGATGACTGGATAAAGAAATTTTAGTATATATACACAATGGAATACTACTCAGCCATAAGAAAGAATAAAATAATGCCATTTGCAACAACATGGATGGACTTAGAGATCATCATTCTAAGTGAAGTAAGCCAAAAAGAGAAAGAAAAATACCACATGCTATCACACATATGTGGAATCTAAAGGAAAAAGGACATTATGAACTCATCTACAAAACAGAAACAGACTTGTAGACGTAGTAAGCAATATTATGGCTACCAGGGAAAGAGGGTGGGAAGGGATAAACTGGGAGTTTGAGATTTACAGATGTCAGCCACTGTTTGTAAAAATAGATTTAAAAAATTTCTTCTGTGTAGCACAGGGAATTATGTTAAATATCTTCTAATAACCTTTAATGAAAAAGAATATGAAAATGAACATATGTATGTACACGCAAAAAAAAAAAAATCTCATTTCTTCAAACCTCAATAGTTTCTTAATTACACTGCTGAAAATTCTCCCAGATAATCTCTCCCCTCTCTCATTACTCCCTCCAATTGTGTGCCCAGGGTTTGTTTTTTTAAATGAAAGTATGATTATAGTGTTACCCTATGAAAGACACACCCCCACTGGCTTTAAAATAATGAGTAAGTCCTTTAGAGTAAAGATGCAAAGAGTCTCTAGAATCTTCTAAACTGTTCTTATTTTCTAATATCCTTACTCTCTGAACTCCCTACAGGTCTTTCCCTTTCTCAGACGCACCATTCTCTAACGTCTCCGAGTTTCTGACTAGGCTTTTCCTTCTGCCTGAGAAGGGATTTTTCTGACTGTCTTATATAGTAAGAGATATACTCCCCCTTAACATTTCAACTCACTTTTACTTCTTCAAGAAAGCATTTTCTGCTTCACCTTCTGACATTATAGATAAAACCCTCTGTGCTCATTAAACTTACATCTTAAAGAAGAAACAGGAAGGTATGTGTCTTTTGGAATGCTCACTCTTAGGAAAGCTAACCACCATAAGAAGTCTGCCTTGAGTCTTCCATATTCTAAGGAGGCTGAAGCTAACCAGTGGGGAAGCTGCACAGTTGAGAGAGATCCTGGCCAGCCCACAGCTGCTCCGGCCATTTATAGTTAATGCACGTGAGGGAGGAAGTTACCTTGGGTGTCCAGTTCCATCAAGCCTCATAGGAATCCAGCCTTGCTGCATTTGACTGTAACCACATGAAAGACCTTGAGAACCACCCATCTGAACCCAGTTAATCCCAAACCTAAGCAATAATCAACTGTTAATTTAAGCCATTAAGTTTTGCGGTGGTTTGTTACTCTGCAACAAGTAACCAAAAAAAGATTCTTCTGTAGAATCTTTTCTACAGAAGGATCTTTTCTTCAAAAGATCACTTACATATGCTTTGTTGTGAAAAGACTACAGGAGCTTTTGGAGGCAACAGCAGAAGTAGGAAGTCTGTTTAGGAGCCTCTTTCTCTCTTTGCACTTCTTATAATATTAACCACAGCTTTAATTAAATAATTTATTTGTTAAGCCTTTAATATATTTCTTTTATATATTTTTTATTGAAGTGTAGTCAGTTTACAATGTTGTGTCAGTTTCTTGGTGTATAGCATAAAGCTTCAGTCATACATGAACATACATGTATTTGTTTTCATATACTTTTTCACCACAAGTTATTACAAGATATTGAATATAGTTCCCTGTGCTATACAGTATGAACTTGTTTATCTATTTTATATATATTAGTTAGTATCTGCAAATCTCAAACTCCCAATTTATCCCTTCCCACCCCCTACCCCACCTGATTTTTTTTCTATGTCTGTGAGTCTGTTTGTTTTGTAAGTAAGTTCGTTCATCTTCTTGTTAGATTCCACATATAAATGATATCATATGGTGTTTTTTTGTCTCTTACTTCACTTAGAATCACAATCTCCAGGTCTATCTATGTTGCTGCAAATGGCAGCATTTTATTCTTTCTTATGGCAGAGTAGTATTCCATTGTATAAATATACCACAACTTCCTTATCCAGTCATCTGTTGACGGACATTTAGGTTGTTTCAGATTATAGCTTTATGAAAGCCGGGAAAATTTAAACCTTGTTCACTTATGAATCCTCAGTGCCTAGTAGATACCTAATAAGACTTTATTGAAGGAAAGTAGAATTGTATGAATGAATGAATGCCTTTGATGCTTAACTAAATAAAGACTTTATTTCTGGATGTTGTCTATATTTTTCGTTCCTCCTTTCTTTTCCCTCTTCTAATTTCCATTTCTGTTTCTTTCAACTTAATGTATATTTTCAATATGCAGAAATAATGCATGAAAATGAGAATCCAGGCATCATGAACTGAAGAATCTGAATATAGAAAAATTTTAGTGCTTTTAAGTCCAAATGCAGATATAATGGGAAACGTGACAAAACTATGACTGCACTGAAATACCTATTGCTTTCTCATGAACAAATTTAAAGCCTCCAGAATATTAACACATTTTCTTCACTGCTTTATAGAGTGAAACTGATCATGAGTGAAATATTCTGCAAATCAAAGGGATCATCTCTTTGGAAAATTGCAGCGGAATAAAAGTAAGTTTAGGTTCATATCACAGATAAAAAGATCACTACTAAAAGGACACTGAAAATAATACTCAAAAAAAGAAGGAAATTAAACGTCCATACATCCATCTCCATCAGTGTCAAGAATTATCCACTTAATGATGATTTATTTTAAGTTATTTGTAAATAATTTAATTTATTATATATGATTTTATATTTTAGCGGCTCCAAATCATTGTTACAGACCATTGTTTTCCCCAAACTTCAAGAAATGATCCCAGCGTTTTATTAGGACCAAGTCTAGGTATCAATGACAGGATAAGACTACAGAAGCTTTTGGAGGCAACAGCAGAAGTAGGAAGTCTGTTTAGGAGCCTACTAAATCACAAGGTGTGGAAAAGTAGCTTTATGGTGCAAAACTTTCTTATATCCACTTTTATATTCTGTACTCCATATTCCCTAAATCTGTCCCAAGGCATGTTCTCCTGTTATCTGCCAGAAAATATTCGCATGGTCCTACACGTTTTTAGTTAACAATCTCTCCTCTCACAGTGGGTGCTTTACTTTCCTACTTGGGCCACATGAGAGTCTTTACAATATCACAGCGGTCCATTATACTGATGACATCAAGTTATTTAAAAATGTAAGTAGAAACTGTCAGGTATTCTGTATGTGATGGATGTCACATGTAAACAAGAGAGTAGGAAATAAACCCTAAAAACATTCAGGCACCTGCCTTATTGATGAAGTATTTAGCAGCTCTGTGCTATGGGGCGAAACAGGACACTCTGTTCCAGTTACCCGCTGCTGCATAATAAACCAATTCAATACTTTGTGACTTGGAGAAACAGCAATCATTTATTTTGTTCATGTAGATGCAATTCAAGCAGAAAATGCCAGGCACAATCACCTCTCCACGCAGCGTCAGCTGGGGCTGCAGGCTCACTTACTCATCTAGCAAGTTGAAGCTGACTGTTGACTATGAACTCGGCTGAAATTGTCGGCTGGAGACCTTGGTTCCACTTCACATGGACCTCTCCTCAGGACTTCTCGGAGTTTCTTACAACATGGTAATTAGATTCCAAGAGTGAGGGCCTCAAGGTGCCTGGGCAGAAGCTGCAAGTCTGCTTATCGCTGGGCTTCAAAAGCTTCAGGGGGCTAGTTTTGCTGCATTATATCAATAAAGTACGGAGACCAGCTCAAATTCAGGGGAAAGGAAGTTGGATTCAATCCCTCAATGAAAGGAGTGGCAGAACATTTGCAGCTATTTTCCAGCTACCCTGTCATCCACAGAAAACGAGAAATTGTGGCACTTTGAAAATCCTGCAACTAAAAAGCAGTAGAGCATTTAGTAGACCTCTCCAGACTTTGGAAACAGCACATTCTACGCTTTGAAATACTGCTCCATCTTACTTATTGAATGACTCAGAGAGATGTAAGTGGAGGGTGGAGCCCAGGGCAACAAAGTTCTCTCCAAAAGTTCAGAGTACAATGTGAGCATCCCTGTCACTTGGTTCATATGACCCAGCAGATCTCCTGGTTCTAGAGTTGACTATGGTACAAAAGAGCCCATGTGCAGTTTCTTTCAAGCCTGTTAAGAAATTTCTAGCGTAGACCTTCAAAACCCTACAGCAAGGTTGTCTGCCACAAAGATCTAGTCCAATGAGGAAAACAAGTCCTGGCCTGCTGCTCAGCCTTAAGAATGTGTCCTGACCTTGGGACATGAAGTAACCATGCAATTAGCACCAACCTTCACAAGCTATTGTCAGGCCAGCCGAATTATATAATGGAAACGGTATATTCAAAGAGAAGCATTCGCAGTTTCTAAGGGCACAAGATTCTCTTCTTACCTCTGCTGTAGCCATACCTCTCCCTGAGCTCACACCTATGTCTTAAGTGTGTTCCTCACAATTAGCCAATAGAGATGGGGAAAAACCCAGGCCTGGTTCATCAGTGGATCACAATATTTGTAGTGAGTGAAATATGAACTGTTGTTATACTGCAGTTTCTCACGGGGAGACAATGGTGAGAGGAAATATTCTAGGTTGGCAGGCCTTTTAACAGGACACCTGGATAGTTGCTAAGGCACCAGCTTGGGGATGACACTTTTGGCCTTGGGACAGCGTCCTTCAAGGTAAAGTATATTATGTGAAGCAAGGCTCTTACATAGGACCATGTTCTTAACAGCTAGGAAGCATGAGTCCAGGACCAAAGTGCTGGAATTAGGATCAATCCTTCTCATCATCATTCCTGGCTGTCTATACAGGGAATCAGTGATTTCCAATCCTGCAAATTCAGGCTCTTTTACACCGAAGTTCTTGATTCCTGGAGTGGGGAGAGTGGGGAGAGAGATATTCTCCTAATAGAATCTTTAATAACAGTTCTCATTCTTAAGACTAGGCACTTAATAAATATTTCCAGGTTGAGAAAAAAATGTGTGTTTGTGTGTGTGTGTGTGTGAGAGAGAGAGAGAGAGAGAGAGAGAGGATTGGAGAGTGAGAGGTTTTGTCGGTGCTTTGCCTAAGTATTCCATCCCTACTATTTTTTTCACCAAGTCTCTTAAGTCTAACCTCCTTGGCTCTCTGAATCTACAGGCTAGAAAGAGCATAGAGTGGGAGGTCTTTTGGAATTCATTTCATTTTCTCTTTGTAGATAAGTTGAAGAATGTGGTATTCTCTTTCAGTAATGGTGAAGTTGTGGGCTATACGTAGTTTTTTTTGCTCTCTTTGCTGATTTTATGTTTGGTTATTGCTTTGTATTGTTTATTCCAGGGATGATGATGGAGTATTGGAATGAGTACACCACATTATTTTCGAGATCTAAATGTTCTCTTCAAGCATAAATTTATAAATGTCTTTAAACTAACTGCATGGAATACATTATACGAGAGGGAAAAGCAATTTTACTATTATGCTATTCTTTTGTCCAAAATATTAAAGAATGTACATTGCTTTTCCAACTGTAATTCAAATAAATATTTTACAAATATTTAACAATAACAATGTAATTTAAATATGTTTTTGTTTCTCAACTCTAAAACCAATACAAGAGGTATAACAAAGGAGTAGATAATTAATTGTTGAGTCATTTTTAATAGCATAATACATGCTACATAGAATGTAACTTTTAAGCATTTCTTCCCAGAGCACCAAATCTTGAAGAACCAAATGGTATACCACAAAAAAATATGCTTTTATTTTTAGTTGATTTATGTAATAATTTTCTAGGACTTCCATAACAAGTACCTTGGGAGATTAAACAATAGAAATTTATTTTCTCACAGTTCTTGAGGCTAGAAGTCCAAAATCAAGGTGTCAGCAGGGTTGGTTTCTTCTGAGGGCTGTGAGGGAAGGATTTGTTCCAGATCTGTCTTCTTGACTGGCAGGTGGCTGTCTTTTCTCTGTGTCTTTACGTCATCTTCCCTCTGTACATGTCTGTGTCCAAATTTCCTCTTCATATAAGGATAACAGTCACATCAAATTAGAACCACCCAATGACCTGAATCAACTCTATAAAGACCCCCATCTCCAAATCCAATCACATTGGTACTTGTGGTTAAGCCATCAACAATATTTTTTTTTCTCGGGAACACAATTCAGCTCATAACAACACCTCAGAGGTCCCCAGAAATCCTTTTCTAACCTTATTGGTCAACTCCTCCCATTCCTATAACACAATTCCAACCATACTCAATCTCCAAAAACAGAGAATTACACTATCAGAAGTTAACTTGCTCAATATCCCTACGTGTAAATTTATCTAAACCTCTCTCCCTTATTTCTCCTGCTCTCAAAAGTACTGCCTCCTCCTCCAGAGCTCATTATCTGGTCTTTCTCCTTCTCATGTGAACATGTGCTCCAACTATAGTTCTTTCCTTTGTTCACAACTTCTTCACTCTCACTGGACCCTCATCTCTTTTTTTTTTTTTATGCATAGCACCCAGACTCCTCCACCACGTGATCCTGTCCTCTGTTCAAAGCAAAGGACCTGAAAAGAAGAGTCCACAATTCTGACTATACAACAGTCTACACATATGACTATTTCCCCTCTTTCCAGCCCACAATCACTTTTCAACGCACTGCAGAATTTCTACCACATTTATCCACAGGCATCTCTTCAGCAAAGTGTACCAAGGACACCTAGTCACCATGCTCATTGAGTTGTTCAATGACCTCATCTTTCTTTATCAACCTTTGACATCTAATAATATTAATAACTCTCTTTTTCTCCACAGTGTCTTGTAGTAACTCCTTTTCTACTTAAAAAATATTTTTTCAGTCTTCATATCCCCAAAGGTTTTGATCTTGGCCCTATTCTTTCCCTATTTTATAAAATACACCTGAAACCATAAAACATTGTTGGAGTGATTTGACTCTCTAATCTATTTATCATTCTGTACATTTTTCCTGGTTTCCAGAATCATATAGCCAACTGCCTGGTTGACTTTGAAAATTATATATTTCATAGATATTCTTTCATATGTAAATCTGCTCATCCTTTAATTTTTATTATGGTAAACCCAACTCAATCCACATAGTTCAACAAGCCAGATAAGAGTTATGCTGACAATTTCCCTATCAAAATGTTAAATCCTACCAACTCATTAACACTCATCATATTTGCCCCATCTTTCCATCCCCACCACCACCACTTTAGGTTAAAACCTCGTTAAACCAAAGTAGGACAATGCAGTCCTAACCTAACTATTGTCCAAGCTTTGGTTTCTTCTCTATCTTCCATGTGATTGATAGCGATGTTTTCTAAATTGAAAACTTGTTCATGTCACACTTTTATTTGAAGTGTTTTATTGGCTCCTAAAGTTTATAGGATGAAGTATAAGATGTAAGTCTGGGAGAAAAGACCTTTGATGATGTTGTTCTTACTTTTTGCTCTTCATGTCCCTGTATTCTCTATGTTTCTATGACCTCTGTGCTCCTATAGGGGATGTTAGTTTCATATTTCTGAACTCCTGTTAATGCCACTCCTTATACCTGGGGTATCTTCTCCAAGTCTCCCACTCTTTTCTTGCATCTTTCAAGATTCCTAAGTGTTGTATCTTTCATGAAGACTTTCTACTACACACACACCTTACCTCCATCCTCGGGAAAGACTACACCCATTCCTCCTCACCATCTTTCATCTTTTCAAAACACAACTTCTAACTGTGGCATCAATGCTGTTGATCTACTAAACTGTACAACCATTGAGGCTAGGGGTCATGCATTACTTATTAATTATGATTTGCTATATGGCACCTGTCACATAATACTCAATGAATATTTGTTGAATGTGTTTAATTAAAAGACATTAGTGGTCATTAATTCTAAACAGCTGTACAATGAAGGAATCTTCTAAATATTACATAAAGATGTTCATTCATCCAATGCTTGAAGACTTACTTATGCTTCTCATTTCTTTCTATTTAATTTCAATAGGTTAGATGACTTCAAAAAACAAAATTTATCAAGGACCAATCTACTGGCATACATTTGGATTATAAGTTGCACAAGCAATCGGCTTATCAATCCCTAATTAAATAGAAACTTCTGTTTAAAAGCATTTTTTTGATATTTTAGTTCAGTATAATTTAACCAATACGGTAATGTGATTGTCAGCAGTATAAAGTGCATTGTGGTTTTAAGTTTAAGAAAATATTACTCCCACTATTTTCTACATAGGAAGTTCACAACTGGAGGATCATAACCAAATCTAAATACCTTGCAAAAGATGAAATAGATTTCCAGGAAGGTTATTAGACTTGAAAGGAAAGTAGAAACCATATATGGTAGATATATAACATATACATACTTAATTTATGTGTTAATTCACCTTCCCCAAAGACATGATTTCACTCATTCATTTAATCCTTGTGAGAAGAAACAAACATCAATGTTTGTTAATAAGCTTAAAGAAACTTTAAATATTGAACATTTAAACATAATGATATAGACCTCACAGGCAATTAGGAACTTAGAATTTTTTCATTCACTCCCCATTCACCACTATGGATTTGTTAGTTATGTATAAGATAAAATGGTTTGATTTCCCAGACAGCTATGTGTAGATTTTGCTTTGTTGTATTTGTCGTAGTTGTCCAATGTGATATTGCATGCACTCACGATGTATTCATGTTATTTGGATGATTTAAAGGATTTCAAATGTAATTTTATTATAACTATGCTCATTTCCACCATTCTTACTAACTTTAGAATCTAAACTACCAGGTAAGATGTAACATGAGAAATTCTTGAGAAGGCTGGAAGAGCTAAAACTGGAATAGAAATTAATTAGAAGGAAAATGATAAATGTATTCCAATTATTTAAGGGACATCAAATCACACTCTGGAGAATTAGGAATAAGAATTTGAACAAATGTGTGAAAGTTGCAAGTAGATATATTTCAGCTTTGCAGGAAGAAGAGTTAACAGGCAAGACTTAAAACTGGTTGATGATGGAACTGAGCTAAGTATATACAGAGTATTACTGATATTATGTGTGTGTATGCGTGTGTGCATGTCCTCTAGATCCATTTCTTACCCTTCTGTATCTTTCTCAATGCCCGTAGAGACTGCTCTGCATAGCCTGCATCACAGGCTTCTTTGTCCACTGGATTCCTGGGTTCTGCCAATTAGGGTCTGATTAGTAGAACAGAAAGCAGAAAGTAAGATGAGAATGAGGTCAGAGCATTCACCCTCTGACTCTCTCCTGCTGGGGATGGGGGAGACCACTGTGGGACAGCATCACCTCTCAACTGAAGATCACAGCAACTGTCAGACAGCCCTCTGTGCACAAGCCTCTGTGCCTCTTCTTCCAATGACTTGCCACTTCGGGCCTTGGGGTTTCCTCTCCTGTGTGGTACAAGCCCAAGGAAGTTGTGTTATTCAGCATGATTTCCTTATAAATAGTCCCCTATTGAAATTTCCTCAAAGTGTCCCAATTTGCGTATGCCATCTGTTTCCTGCTGTGACATTGATTAATATAGGAACCCTTTGAAAATTTTATGAATGCTAAGATCTACACTTCAAAAGTAAAAAAAAAAAAAAATCCACATATAATTACAATTTTCTATTTCTTTATTCATGAACTCAACCAAAGTTATGCATTCATAAATATAAAAAAGACTTAGGTAGCATTTTGCAGCACTAAACAGATGTACACACTGTCTAGTCAATTTCATCAGCCCAGGAAATTAATATCAACTTACAGATAATATCAACTAATCGAATAGCCGTACAAAATACAGCTTCCTTCTGAGTATCTGATGGGTGAATCATTGTTTACATGAAAAGCAAAAGCAAAGATAAAATGTAATTCTCCCAATTTTTTTGACTTTGGCTGATATTTCTGACCTTTCAGCCACTAAATGACTTCTGTTATAATTGGAAAGCTCTTTTTCCATGGCGTTTCAAAGACCATTTACAATCTTTTGACAAATGTAATTTGATTCAATAGATTCTACTATAATAAAATGTCAACCTTACTTCTTTTGCCTACATTTTTGGAATAAATATTCATCACTTGATATTATCTCTTTATATCCATGCAACAGATATAATACTAATACCAGCACAATGTGTGAGCAGAGGCTTCCGATTAACCTGGAGCTAGAAGAATGCGGGAGAACATTTCCAGACAGCATCTGCCTGGAAGGTGTCCTTGCCTTGCCACTCACAGTGATCACTGGAGGAATGTGCTATTGTTAACACAGCTCCCAGGAGAGGAAAAGCAGCCTTAGTGTCATTATAAGATATGGTTTCTTCTCAAGTATTAAGAATAAATGCTAAGAAAAGAAAGCCCACCCTCAAATGAAACACTCACCTTTATCTGGAGCTGTGCTACAAGAAAATCTCTAAGTAAGTGAACTTGCTCTATCACCTCTTGCCATTTCTCCCAGGGAGATCTCAAAGGTTCCTTGTGCATCCTTTTCTCATTCTCCCTTTCAATAAACATTTGGTTTGCTGGTGCTGCACTTTCAAAGCTTATTTCTCTAACATTTAAATGTATCTTTGAGTAACAGCTGGTAAAAGATTGAATATATTTACATTTTGATAAAGATTTTTGAGATAAGCAATGTCCTCCACACACCAACACGCTGAAGCAAAAAAAAAAAAAAATTCTTTATTGATACAATATTATAATTCCAAAGAAATATCAGCCCCTAGAGTATTATCTACTGCAGACTTGTCTTTTTCCACTGCACAGCCATGTGTTTCTTCATGGAGAGCTCCCTCCATCTCTGGCATCCTCTGGTATATGAGGAAGCTGTCCTCCAACCCCAGCCTCACCCCCATTTCTTCACACATCTCAGGGTAACTAATAATGGTCCACAATACATAATTGAAAAGCTATAGGGAAGATTTAAAAGGAAAACTTGACGAACAATATCTAAACTTTAGAAGTAAAAACTACATTTCAGAAAAGCAAGGAAAGCCAGTTGGCAAGCTGCCTCCATCCTGCAGTTAGGCAGCAACACTTGACCGTGGACTCTACCCTGCACTCCTGCAAAATTTATATCGATTGTGCTGGCAAATGTCTGCCTATTCCTCGAGAATCCTAAGAAGGTACGATTCTGAAGGAAGGAATTTTGGAAAAAGTTTTATTAATCATGATTTTGAATAATTTGTTCAATATTCAAATGTTTTTAAGCAGACACTGAAGGAGGTGTTAAAGGAAAAAAAGGACTATCCAGCCTGGAGTAATGAACTCATACCCAGAAAGAGTTTAGAAAGATCTATAAATTACTCGAGAGGAATATAATTTGTTACAAGTATCTCGAGATGCACAAAGTGCTATAAGATTTAAAAGAAAGAAATGCAGGATCATTCAGAGGAAAGAGATCAATACACAACTACACTTTCCTCCTCATAAAAAACCCTCTCATTATATATATTTCAAAACAAGACACATATGCTGTGTTCTAAAAAAATTAGCCATTTTAATTCTTATTGAAGTTTTCATGGGTCTGATTTTTTTTCTCATATTATCACTTAGATTTAACTAGTAAAAATGATTGACTGCTGTCTGCGATGCAGTCACCAGCAAACTCATTTATTTCATGGGATTCATAAGAATCCTAAGATAACAGTGCACTAGTCAGCAAATTGCCAAACACACATGAACTCTGAAATGTTATCAGTCGGATAAATCATGATTTGAAAGATAAAATGAAAATATTATTGTATTCTGGTTTTTTCAGCTTAATATTATCTTATTTCAATCTAGATGAAGTTTCTTTGGCCTTTTCTATGAAGATAAAACATGACTGTGAGAATCATTATAACGAAGTCATGGAGTACTTTGAATATTACTTTTCAAGATGCTTTCACGGGGCTACAAATAGGTTTCCTGGTTAGTTTTAATTCACTTTTTTTGCAGAGTGTGGAGGCCAGTGAGCCTGCTTGCTTCTGCTGTATTTCACAGGAAGAATGAGCAGTTTTTCTGGGGATTTAGTCACGTTCAAAACATCTATCTGTCAAACCTGACAGTGAAAACAGAAGGGCTGATGGGCAGAACAGCAGGAGAGCCAAGTTATTGACTCAGTTCTCCTCCCTATACATGTCTTGCCAGGACCAACGCTTGGCCATCTCTGCATATCTGTTCCAGCGTTTGTATGTAGGAGAGAAAATACCGTCTCTATGTACAGCATTAGCTTGTTTTAAGAATAATGTGATCATAGGAATCTGTTGTATAAATACTGGACATGAGGCATCATCACATATTTTTGTTTCATTTAGAAGTTGAGAAATAGGCAATGTTCAGTATAAATATGAAAAACAAATTTTAAGAAAACATGGCATGACTTGAAATCTGCTTCTACACTGATGCTAGAAAATTAGCTTGGTGATTTCCAGGAAGAATTATAGAAGTTTAAGAATTTTTGTGGCTGTAAGAAAATAAGAGGGACTCCAGAATGGAGCAAATACCCCCAGAAGGCCCTACTTAGGGCAACTGGAGAACAGGCTTCATTTCTAGAGAGATCAATCTTGAGTCCCAAGGTTAGAGTTAGGACTCACTTTCTATATCTGTCCAAGAAAACCCTCAGGAAAAAAGTAAAAGAAAAATGTCTCATTGCCCTTTGTCAGTGGATACAAATCATGTCATTTACCCTTGTACCTTATAAAGACAGACTGAACTGTCCATCCTCCAGACCCCATCTTCCTTCCCCAGAGCTTTTCTGCCTGAGCCCCGATTATTCCTAGGAAAGTATTACCTATCACAAGATTTTGCTATTTTGCATGCCTTTAGGTACTTAAGAGGACATAGGTCAATGTTTGGCAAATCAAATTAATCCAACCACTATAGATTAAAAAATTGTGACTCAGTAAATCTGTTTCTCATTGCAGATTTTAGTGACAGAGCAGCCCATCTGAAATAAAACATAGCTGAAACTAAGTCAAATATCACAGACACAAATTCAACAAGGAGGAATTACCATTATAGAAGACTAGAAAATCATATTGCAAGAAAATGGATATAAAATCAATGAATTGGGTTTGTATAATTGATGTAAGTCCCAATAAAATGTGGTCTTCGCTTACTAAGACTTTGGATTTGAACAGTTTTGGTTCAAATATTGGCATGATTCTAGGTGTGTATAATCTTAGACAACTTTCTTAGCATGAATTATGTCTAGCTTAAAGAAGTGTTTGAAGAGTAAATGAAAGAATATAAGTAAAGTACCTAGCATAATACCTAGAACTTCAGAATGAGGCAAATTGTGGTCTGGGTTTTAAAATTTTTATCAGAATTCATTAGCTAGAAATGAAAGAGGACCCCCCCCAAATGAAATAGATCAAATAAGAAAAGTCTTATGATATGTATTTCATGTTGGAATATTTAAAACAGTGGTTTTCAGATCTATTAAGTATCAGAATCAACCAAGTATCATTTTTGTAAAAAGATCTGTGTTTTGTTCCTACTCTCAAACCTAGAAATCAATCTTTAGCAGCTTGGATATTCTGATCATTGGCTATGTTTGAGAACAAATAGTGTAGAGTCTGTGTACAGACATAGTGAGAGATCACTTGAAAACATGGGACACATGGTGAGAAAAATATAGGAGATCGAATGCCAAGCTAAGGAATGTAGACTTCGTTTACTAAAGCATGGTACACTATGACATATTTTTAAACAAGGTAATATCATCCACACGCAAACCTGTGCTTTACTAAGATAAATTTGGCACTAATGAGAAGTAGATTAGGGCAAGAGAAGCTTGGGGAAGACTAGTTATTTTTCTACTGGTAGACTGGTTAGAAGTCATTTAGACTAGTCCAAGAGAAAATTGAGAATGGCTAGGGTGAGGGAAATGGTACACCCTTCCCTGCAAGAGAGCCACCAAGGTTAAACAAGGTGCAGTTAGTTAACACAGGCAAAACACACAGCAGTGGAGAGAGGGCCAAGAGGAAAGAGTATGTAAAACGATAGAGTCTAACTTAATATAAATATATAACATTGTTTAAAGAACATTAAGAACTTGTTATGAATCAAAATAACTCATGCAGTCGAAATCAAATTCGAATATAAGTGAAGTTACCAGCTCCTGAGTGGAAAGGGTGTCAGTGATTTGCTTCTTGGCTATGAGCTCCAACTGTATCCAACTTCCCCTCTCCTTGTGGTTATCTATAAAACTCAGTCACTCTTTTTCATCCTGGGAGGATGTAGATTTGGTTTATTCATGTAAATGACTCATCAGGCAAGGCTCCTGAAAACACCTCACTTCTTAGTTTCTAAGAGCTCGCACTTCTACTGCACTGGAACCACCCACCCAGCCACTTTTAAAATCAAAGAGCTACTTGAGGGCCACAATCTCCTATTCCTTTACAAACTCATCTTTGACGTCAGTCTCCCTATGATTTTGCTTGCAATCTGACATTCATTTTCTTCACGATTTCTCTTTTTGTTACACCGCTGCATGCTTTGTGGCTTTAGAACTCCTCTCTTCTGCAATTTTAGTACCGCTGTCCATGTATCCTGCTGATTTGCCCAGAATTCCCTGGGTCGTGAATCAGACTGCTTTCTCTTCTCCTATACCCAAACTGCAGGACATTGCCTCAGAAACCAAGAGTTTGATCAAACTGATAACACTACAAATTTATGACTTCTACTTTAACTGGGCCATTAATATTGCTAAGAACGATTTAAAAAATATTCCTGATAGGTTTCCTTTGCTTCTCGGAAGTAGCAAATCACATTGTCCCAACAAATAAACTTACCTACAGTTCACGTTGAACATTGAGGCTTAATGGCGTACCAATAGCTTTAAGTCCCACACCTATGAAAATACCATCTGTATTTATTTCTATATACTTCTTTCCTCAATGGTCTCAAAGGGAAATTCATATTTCTTGCCTTCAAAGATAATGTATGAAGCAATTCTATCAGTCCTATCCTGTCTCTGTAGGGACTCTGACCCTTCAAAAATGCACCCTTTCTCCTGTGATTTCCACATCATAGTGTCTCCTGGCTCACTCTGTATAGACTGTAAATCTGTTCATGTCTTTCCTATCTTTGAAAAAATATCACTCTCTATAAACCCAAAGATATATCAATGAATTGAAGAATTAAACATAAATAAGGACCTACATAAATATTTTAAGTATAAATATGGCTTTTAATAAACTTAGAGAATGTGTGGAATTATAAGTGTAAAGATAGAGCCAAAGTTAAAGGAATCTAGGTCATCCCTGACACCAAGTCACACCATAGAAAGCCTGATCTACTGGATTTGTAATTACTGAATGTGATAGAGGAATTAACTTACAAATAGAAGCCACTTTTTTTTTCTGGCATTCACAGCTGAATCTAATCCTGCTTGATATACAAATCTGAATGTATCTACACTGACAGTGTTTTTACCATGTTTGCTTTCTTTTTTTTTTTTAATCCTCTTGTACCTAATGCAATAAGGCTTTCATCAATGTCACTCCACCAAAATGGCTCTGGGTAAGCTCATTTACGAACTACCGACAAATTACAGGCTTTGTTTTAGTTGATGTCTCTGTGACATTTAACATTCATTTGACTTTCTGTTTGAGCTACTTCATTCATTTATTGATTCAAGGAATATTTATTTAAGATCTAAGCATAATTTTGTGATTCTGGATATATAATAATTAAAAGAGTTTTTTGCTTTAGGGGCTATGGGGTGGGTAAAATCAGTGAAGGTGGTCAAAAGGTATAAACTTCCAGTTACGAGATAAATATGTCCAGAAATGTAATGTACAGCATGGGGACTATAGTTAATAACATTATATTGTATATTTGCAAGTTACCAAGAAAGTAGATCTCAAAAGTTCTCATCACAAGAAAAAAAAGTGTAATTATGTGTGGTGATAGATGTTAATTACCTAAACTTACTGTGGTAATCATTTCACAATACATACATATATCAAATCATGTTGTATACCTAAAATTAATACAATGTTATATGTCAATTAAATCTCAATTAAAAATAAGTGAATAAAATATCCAGTAAAGAGACTCCTTTCTATAGCCCTTTGATAAAAATTTGTCATGTCATTGTGCCTAGCATGGCCACGGTATTTGTACCAAACCATTGTGCTTTTTATTTGCAGCACAAAAAGCTTGTGAATCCAGCAGTTAGTGGGCTGTATGATGGAAAGAGATTTTGAAGGCATGAGAAGACTTGAGTCCTGGCTCTGTCACTAGCTTTGTAATCCTAAATGAGCTACTTACTCTCAGAAAAAACATCCAGTGAGATTTCTGAGAGGGCAGTTAGATTCCAGTAAGAACTAAATGATGTAATGTGCATAATGAATTTGCAGTCTAATATGTGTATGGTGCTGAAACTAATATTTGTATTCCATCAAATTACCAAAGCAGAAGACAATTTCTTATTTTCTTGCATACTTTGGTATCCACTGGGCAAGGATATGGAATGACATTCTCAAGAAAAACATGTCCAGGCTTGGGCAGTTTCTAAAATGAGGAAGAATTAGGTGGTGAGTGTGTTTCAGGCTCCCAGGGGTTCTTAGGTCTAACACTGCCTCCTGTGGACTCTGACAACCAAAACCCACCCAGACCCTATTGTTCTGAGAACCGCTAATCAGGGGCAAAAAATTGTTTAAATAATAAATGTCCATGCTTGTGGAGATTACCCTGTAGTGGGAAAGAGACATATTAGCCAACACAAAACTAGCAATAAAAATAGAATTGTGACTTCCATCAGGATGAACTACTGTGAAAACTGGTCTTTTGCTGTAAACAGGTAGAAAATTATATCTTTTTTATATTTATATTTAATAATTAATATTTTCATAAATTGGACAAAACTGGCAGTGCAGGACTGTAATTCTTGAAAGAAAGAAAACGAATGAGGTGATCATAATGGAGACTCCAGCATATTGCCAGGAGTCAGTTTCTAAACTGCAGTACCAGGAGGAAACTCAGCTGCTGACAGTCTTCATAGGTTGAAGCGAAAGTGACTGGAGTTATAAATTTGGGGAGGTTGAGATGGTAGAATTTGTGTAGCAGAGTCCTGGAGAGGAGGAGGCAGCACACGAGAGGTCTCTGGGTAACCCCGTCCCATCTACGGCTTCCTGCTCATCTCTACGTGCACAGGTGCCCAAACTAAATTCCGTCCCCAAACATACCCCTGTATCCTATGCTTAACAAGCAGGAAATAGTTGACGTATTTTAATTCTGAACAAAATCTTTTTCCTCCTTTGACATAGTACTTATAGAAAGCCATGTTTTTTCTTCATTGTCACCCAAGGAGTATTTCTGAAATGATTATTGGAAACATCACTTACTCAGATGGTCCCTCACATCTGAACTCCTTTAGCAAAACAGTCTTTTATGATCCACCCTACACTGGCTTCATCAGCATCGTCTCTTACAACGTCTTCCCTTGTGCTCTAAAATCTAGCTGGAAGGGCCTCCTTCCATGTCATTGAAGGTAAATATTCATTTTATTAACAGAAGACAAAAAGAGAAAACATATGATGTTTGTCAACAAGTGAATGAACAAACAAACAGATATATTCATACAAATAGGAGACTACTCAGAAACAAAATGAAACAAACTATTGATACGCACAACCATGGTCGAGCTCAAAAGTATTCTGCATAGAAGAAGTCAGAAACAAGAGAACAAACTGTATCATTGCACTCTAAGAAGTTTGGCAATAAGCACAATTTATCTAAACTAACAGAGGTCAGAAGTTGCCTCTACTCAGTAGGAGAGATCTGCTGGAAAGGACAAGAAGGATTTTTTCTGGGAAGATCAAAATATTCTATATCTTCATCGAATGTGGGTTACATTGATGTAATTATTTGTCAGGACTCAGTGAATTGCACATCTAGAATGTGTCGTTATGCCCCTCTGCATACATAAATTAGATCTCGATTTAGGGAGAAAGTTAGAAATCTCTGTTTTGTAAGAAAGCAATGTCCTAAGATGAGTCATGAGAATGGGAGACTTTTACTGAGCACCTGTTCTGTGCTAAAACCATTATTATTCTCTTATTGGGCAGAATCCTCCTCTGCTAATAGAGTTAGCTTGGTGGTATCTCCTGTTAAACGCCCAGCTGATAGCAGCTATTATTATAAATGTGCAAAATATGTGGAAATATTTAGTGATAAGGGTGTCATAGTATGAACTTCAGGGTGGTAACAAAATAAAACTTTTTTCACTCTTTCATATCCAAATGGGAATAATCTAACTGTAATGATAGTATGATATCCTTTATAGGATTTGTTTTCGTATCATGTTGCTTTTTTTTTGTTTTCAGTTTTTATCTTTGGTACTTCAGTGTTCCGATAGCTACTCAAAACTTGAGATGCACTTTCATTTGAGACAGTGAGATGGAAAACTGACTAAAACTGAAAGGGTCAAGACAGTTAAACCAATTTTACTAGCCTTTATAAAACGCTTAAAGAAATAACCTTCTGAGGCTGGGAATGCCTTTTTCTCTAGAAATGAGAAAAGCATCATAAAAGGACATTTGCTGGGCTCATAAAATTCAAATGAATCTATTATTACCAAGTTTCACAATATTAAAAGACAGATGATGAAAGGAGAAATGAAATACGTGAAAGCAAACTGAAACTGATCATCGAAAGATGCTAGAAATAAGAACCCTAAAAAATTCACTGGTAAACCAATTAGAATTTTATTACAGTTCAAATGATTACTATAAAATCTGATACGATTTAATACAAGATTTCATTTTTCTTTTTTCCTAAGTAAATGACAGATCTTAGCTAAGTACACCTAAAATTCTTGTCGCTTATCAAGTGTCTAAAATAAATCAAAATCTGAAATGGTTATATGATATAGTTATTCCATAAGATTCTGGATAATTTGACTAAATTTATGTGCTTTTTATTCATTTTTTATCTAGTAACTAACATGAACAAAAGCTATCATTTATATCTTTAATGCTAATTATCATTTGTTCTTTCGTTATATCTATCTCTTTTGTAATCACTTCAGTTCTACAAAATGAAGCAGAATCCAAAAAAGCTCCCATTGTTTATCTGACTGATATTGACTATGAAACATTCTAAGGAACTGCAACTAGCTATAACACCAGGCCTTCTTATAGGCTGCAGCAAAGTAATTCCTCCTCTTCCACATCAGCAGCTCTTTGTCATTCATGTGCTGTTAGAGGAACAATTATTTTTTGAGTACATGACTGTAGAGTTATTCTGTCCGTTACCACACACTGTCAGATATTTTTTAAGCAACCCAATAATAGTGCTATTTCTATAATTAATTCTTTCATGAAATTAAAGTTCATTCAATATAACAAGAAATGAAAGCTTTTTAAATTTAATAGAGTTCATTTTTAGAGGAATTTTAGATTTACAAAAGCAGAAAGTACAGAGTTCCTATATCCTCCTCCCCATTTATTCCCCTATGATTAACATCTTGCATCAGTGTAGTACATTTGTTACAACTGAAGAACCAATATTTATGTTATTATTAACTAACTCCATAGTTTGCTTTAGGGTCACTCTGTGTTGTAAATCTCTATGGGTTTTAGCAAATGCATAATGTCATATATTCATCATTACAGTATTATATAGAATCGGTTCACCACCCTAAAAATCTCCTAGTCATCCTTCTCCCCAAACCCTATCAACCACTGATTTTTTTACGGTTTATAGTTTTGCCTTTCCCATAAAGACATGTAATTGGAACCATACAGTATTTAGCCTTTTCAGACTGGTGTTTTTCCCTTAGGAGTATGCATTTAAAGTTCCTCCATGTCTCGAAAGCTCATTTTTTTAATTGCTGAAAAATATTCCATTATAATAATGTACCACAATTTATTCATTCATCTACTGAAGGATATCTTAATTGCTCTTAAGTTTCGGTAATTAAGAACTAAGAACTATAAACATTTGTGTGCAACTTTCTGTGTGGCCATAAGTTACCAACTCATTTGGGTTAGTATCAAGGAACACAATTTCTGGGTCATATGGTAAGAATATATTAGTTTTGTAAGAAGCTCTCAAACTGTCTTCCATAGTGGCTATACTATTGTATATCCCCATGAAAAATGAATGAGAGTTCTGTTACTCCAGATTTTCACAAGGCATTTGACGTAATCAGTGCTTTGGATTTGTGCTACTGTAATGGGTATAATAGCATCTCGTTTTTATTTGCAGTAATCTAATGACAAATGATGGTGAGCATCTTCTCATACGCTTGTTCACACCAGGCTCAGATGGGGTCACTGACAACCTCTACCCAATATGTAAGGTAGAAATGATACCAACTCTCTACAATCTGCTTCAGAAAATACAAGCAGTGGGAACACTCCTTAATTCTTTCTCTGAGGCCAGTGTTATCCTCATACAAAAACCAGGCAAAAACATGACAAGAAAGTAATGCTGAGACCACTATCTCTCATAAACATAAAAACAAAAATCCTCAAGGTAGTATTAACAAGTTGAATCCAACCATGTATAAAAAGAATTATGCACCACAAGGAAGCAAAATTTAGTTCAGGTGTGCAAGGTTGGTTCAACATTGGAAAATCAATTAATGCAATCCATCACATTGACAGGCTAAATAAGAAAAATTATATTACCATATTAATAGCTACAGAAATTGTATGTGACAATGCACCCCATTCATGATGTAAACTCAACAAATGAGGCTGTCCAGTGTACTGACGAAGTCATTGAAGGCAACCTTTATTGTGTGTTTTTTATTTCTAGAATTTTGTTTTGAGTCTTTCTTTGAGTTACATCTCTCTCTCTGCATTGTCCATCTGCTCTTGCATGTTGTCCACTTTTCCCATGGAAGCCTTAAGCATTTGAATCATAGTTATTTTAAATTCCCAATTTGATCATTCAAAAATCCCTACCACCTCCGAGTCTGGTTTTGATGTCTCTTTTGTCTCTTTGGATTATGTTTTTTTGCCTTTTAGCTTGCTTTGTAATTTTTTTGTGGGAAGCCAGGCATGATGTACCAGGTAAAAGGAACCAAGGCCTTATTTAGGCCTTTAATGTAAGGTTTTATGTTTATCTGGCTAAGGGTTAGATTGTGGTTACTGCTTGTGGTAG
Organism: Camelus bactrianus; assembly: GCF_048773025.1. Classification (NCBI taxonomy): domain Eukaryota; kingdom Metazoa; phylum Chordata; class Mammalia; order Artiodactyla; family Camelidae; genus Camelus; species Camelus bactrianus. The sequence continues at coordinate 20,635,550 of NC_133546.1, read as the reverse complement.
CAGTGGTGTTAGAGGATAAATTTCCTCTTGTGCCCTTATTTTTGTTCCTCTGTTGTCTTTGGGGTTGAGTACAGACTCCTTCTTAAATAGTGTCTGAGCCTTGCAGTTCTTTCAGGTGTAATCCTTTTTTCTTATAGAGGAACCATGTTGATGTGGTGGCAAGGTTTTGGGGTGGGGAAACATTCTATAATCAACCCCATGTTCACCTCTAATCCTATAGGTTCATTCCTTAGGGAGCCTACGTCCCTAGGCTGTGACCTTCACAAGTGCCTCCTAGCTCTGTTTTCCCACACTTAGTTGAGACAGGAAGGTTAGCTGGGGCCAGCATTGGTATTACCCTTCCTCAGATTAGTTAGGGTCTGGTAAAACCCAAGTTAGTTAGGTCTCTGGTAAAAATAGTTTCTCTTGAGAGAAGGACTTTGTTAAGGGGAGCAGACTTCTCTGGGCTTATTTGAAATTTGTTGTTTTTCTCTCCTCCTGCTAGAAGCATGAAGAGATTTTTCTCTGATCGTCACTCTGAGAACCTGGTGGGGCTCCTGGAGGTAAACTTACAAAAGCGTGGGCCTCTTCCCCACCCTTACAATGAAAAAGGCCAGGCCCCCAGGAGTTACTCTCTCTAATTAGTTCACACTGTCTCTAGCAATAAGTCCATTTTCTTTAATCATTCCTACCAGGGTCCAGCAGTAGCTTGTGCCTCCCACAAATACTGATTCTCTGTTATCTGCCTGTCTCTCCAGTTTAGGGGGCAATGGTTTGCCCAGTGACCTCAACTGTATGTTGGATCTTAGAGGAGTTATAGATTTCTAGTTTATTCAGCTTTTATTTTGTTGCAAGGTTGGAAATGACAACTCCCAAGCTCTTTATGTGTTGAACCAGAAATCGAAGTCAAGATGAATTTCCAAACCACTTGCTGTGTTGAATTTTATACAAAGAAGTCAGAGATAAAGAAAACATTCCCTGTCATGCCCAAGACATGAAACAAAATGTCAAATTGTATTTTTATAGTCAACAGAATTTTTCTGATCATTGCTTAGCTTTTGGTGCCATTTTTTCCCCAATTTTAAATAAGAGGAATAAAAATATGTATAATATTTTTAAATTATCAAGATAAATTCTCCCAGAGAGAGAGACCTTTGACTTTCAGTATTATTTTAATGCTAGGATAATTTCAAAATATTGTGACTCAGGTATTAAAGATGATTGAGCTCATAATTATGTAAGCATTGGTAATCTAGTAGTTGATTTTAATGTTATGAAGTAAATAATTATTTAGATAGAAAATATAAATGCATGGAAAAGATAAATGAAAATACTGTCTAAATAGGCAAAGATTTCTTATTATAATGATAGCATCAGAGAAAATTACTTTATTCATTCAAAGAAATTATACAAAATCTTACTTATTGATGTGACTTAGCAGGCTTTAAATCCTAGCATTCCTGACAAGTAAGAGAGTAAAGAAAACCCTGAGAGTGTTTGACACTCTTTGTGGCTCTGTATTTTCAACTAGTCTAGTATTGACCCAATTTTCAAGGGAAAAACCTTCCCAATTATATTTCCTGGGTCTATTCAGGTCTAGAGCAGCCTGAAACCAACCTGTCAAAATAAACAAAAGAACAACAACAAATAAACAAACAAAACCATTCACGTGTAAAAGAGAAAAAAATTATTAGCGTGAGAGTTTTCTCTGACTTCCCTTCATATTTACCTGTTGTTCACCCCTGACTTCAACATTCACTTTCTAGATGCATTCTTGATGGTAAGTTTTGAATCTTTTGTGATGTAGGTTCTACAGCAGAGAAAGAAAGATCTAGACTGTTAGACAGAGTGAGTCTTCTCAAAGATTCAAGGAAATGGGAGAGGATGAGCTGGACTAGAGGGGAGGGTGGGGTGGAAGAGCTTAGATCAGGGGAGGCATCTGAAGAGACTGATTAGCAAATAAGAGATCCTGGAAGCAACTGCAGCAGAAAAGTGAATCAAGGGTTAGAAAAGGCACGTTTTGAAAAAATATTGCTGAATTTATAACTTTCATTTTTATTGTTTTTTAAAAGTTCTAGAAATATAATTTCTTTTAATATTTTAATTGCTGGATCATTCCTCTAAACATATAAGCATTTTCTTATTTCTCTCATCATATTTTTTCCTCTTGATTTCATATTCCTCATTTGATGTCACCCAATTGTTCTACTCCCTTTGGCAGCAAAACTTTTAGAATGAAATTGTTTAAACTAGTTTTATCCATTTCCTCTCTTCCCATTCTCTCTTAAACCCATCCTCATACTCCACCAAAATTACATTTGTCATGAATGCCATGACTTCCTTATTGCTAAATACCATTTTCCAGTTATCTTCTTACTTGACCTATCAGCATCATTTATACAAACAATCATGGCTTCCTCTTTGATATAGTTTTTTTTGTTGTTGTTCCTTCTAGCACTTTCCATGTACTGGTTTTCTTCCTTAATAGCTGATTGTACGTTTTCTGCTGTGTTTGCTGGTTCCTCCTACTTTTCCCCAGTTTCTCAATGTTGAAATTCTACAAGGATGAGTCTTTGATCCTGTTCTGTTCTCCATCCAAACACTCTCCCTTCATGACCCCATCCACTCTCATGCCCTTAAATACTCTCTGTAAACTAACGAATCCCAAATTTATATCTCAGACCTCTCTTTAGCTTCCTTCCTTAATGTGCTTCAAACTGAACTGTTGATTTTCTTCTCCAAATCTGCTCTACCCATAGCTTTCTCTCTCTTAATCCTTTACTCTTTTCTTTCTCTCAAATATCACATCCAATCAATCAATCATGAAATCTTGTTAACTATTTTTTTAAATATCCAAAATATGACCACTTCTTATCACCTCTGCTGCTCCCACTTTGAGTGAGTAGCCAGTATCCTTCTTGTCTACATGACTTCAGTAAACTCTTAATGGGTAAATGTGATTGCATCATTACCACCCTCCTCCCCTGCACCCCCTGAGCTCCAATAGGGTCCATTTTCAACACAATAGTCAAGTTCATAGATGAAAATATTTGATATGATAAAAATGGCAGTTCTTCACAATTTCATCTATCAATTCCATTATAATCAAATTATAATCAAAATTCCAAAGAGTTTATTTATATAACTTATTAAGCTTATCCAAAAGTTCTTAGGAAGAAATAAAGTTTCAATAATGAGCAAGAAGGAGAAAGGGGCAGGGAGGAAGAGGAAGGGGCAAGGGGAAGAAGGAGAAGAACGTATAAAAAGGAAGAGGTGGAAGCAAGGATGAAGGAGAAGAGGAAAGAAGGAAGGAAGGCAGGAAGGAAAGAAGGTGGGTAGGAAGGAAGGAAAGAGAGAGAGGATAAGGAGGGAAGGAAAAGAAAGCTTGTTTCAATCAAAATTTATCATTTTAGCTTGGTAAATGTAATAGTGTACTATTAATGCAGGTGTAGACTAAGAAATAGTAGGAAAAGATAGCTTGCTGTATTATAGTTATGGAATTGAAAATCAGTAAGGGAAGAATAGACCATTAATAAACTGGAATGGTACAAGGGTTTATCCATGTGCAAAAAGATAAAATTAATTTCCTACCTCATACTGGACACAAAAGCAAACTCCAGGCAGTTTAAAGCCTCAAATGTGAAATACAAACTAAAATTTTAAAAGAACAGAGATTCTCTCTATGCCCTTGGCCTAGGAATTAGTTAAATAGGCTATAAAAATATAAACCAGAGTGTGGGACTGCAGAGAAATTATTTTTGTGCTTCTGCATGATTAGGACTTCTAGATTAATACACAAGACATGGAAGTTAAACTATAACTGCACAGACAGTGAGAACTCCAGAGAGCTTTACCTCCCTGAAGGGAGATGTTCACAATTTCAATGAAAGGATGACACCAAGCACCATGGAGACATCTTAGGGGTTGTAAACTCAGAGACGCTAATCCTAGCTTCTTCCTGGAGATGTTTATTTACATGCCAAAGAGTAAGAATCAAGGATCTTTCCCTTTGGGTTCAGAGGAAAATTTATTTCCACTAGGGAGATAAAGTTTCTCTTCGTCTTCCAGGGAGAAGGGACGCAGCTGTCCCTCTCCCATACAAACTCCTAGATTCTTATTTTTATAGTTCCTTGCCTATAGTGTAGACCTTGGTTTAGGTAGATTGACATCTGGCTCTCACCAAGTCACTCTAGAAAAGGAATATTGGGAGTGGCAGAGTTTTTACTATATGTAAACAATGATTAACCTGACCTTGACCCAGGGATCTATCTACTTTCAGGACAATACAAGTAACTATTGATTTTTAAAATTTGATAACACAGAGGAAACTACTGATAATCTTGACAACATTAAAATGAAAATATTTTACAGAATGAAAGAAATAATAAATATATTTGAAAAAATCAGAAATACTCCATTATGGATAAAATGTTGATTACTGAGTGAAAAAGAGAAAGGCATTAACAAGTTTAGCCACACAAGAGAAGCTTCTACACTGTAAAGGATAATATCCGTAAAGCTAAAAAATTAAAGCTAAACCAATGATATTCATCTCTGGCTGCATGTTAGAATTATCTTGGAAGTTTTTAAAAATTATCAAAGCCAAGTTCTCACCCTAGACAAGTTAATTCAGCATATTTAAGGATGAACTGACCTCTGATATATAAGAAGAAATACATAAACTATTTCTGTGAATAAACAAGCTTAATATAACAATACAACAATGAGAAAAATACATATACAAGCAGTTCAAAGAAAAAGATGCAAAAATATTTTCAGTCTTATTAAAAATCAAAGAAATGCAGATTAAACAAGGTATAATGTTTTTCCATTACATAGAGAAGATTAACAAGATTGGCAATACCCAGTGTTTATAAATCTGTGGAAAATGGAAACCCATATACTTTTGATGGAGGTGCAAATAGTTTGAAGAGGAAATTGAGGATCTTTGAAAACCTTAAATTGTCAAACTCTTTAAATCCGTAATTCAACTTTTTGGTCATACAAAGGCATGTGAAAATGGACAGGAGAAGCTCTCCTAACTGACCTTGATTTAGCTGATATAACAAGTTAGCTGATACTCTTGTTCACTTGAACAAACACCTATGACCTGCCACATCCTGACAAGCCAGCTACTTTCTAGAACACTCAGACTCTCCCACTCTAAGCAATAAATTTAATGCTTACCAAGCCAATAGTGTTTGTTCCCATACCCGCATCACCACTGAATTTGTAACTGTAATTGTGTGATTTTATTAAATATTATACACACCAGAAAAAAGCGAGACAGTTGCTGTTTCTATTAAAAACAATTTTTTGAAAGTTTTAGGAAAATCTGAAAAAAAAATCAAGACACTAAAATATACTTGGCAAATTGCAAAGTGCAAAAGTACAAAACAATTAAAAAAATCTAATCTTTATTCTGCAATTAAATACTTTTAAAATGTGTTTAAGTTCTCAAGAAACTTTTTACAAAAGTAAAGCTGGATGCAAAAGAACAGTGGCTTATGCAAAAGAGGATGGCATGGGAGCATAATTAGTGTTGGCCCAATATATAGGGTGACAAAAAGTTGTACATTCATATGCATTCACATTTTAAAATGAATATCTACATGTGCTATTTCTCACAAGTCTTCATTTAATTATCTTTGACTTTTCCAACCTTTAGTCCCTAGTGCACTGGTTAAGAGCATGTACTTCAGTTATGTGCCAAAGTATTTATAGTACCATTGCTGTAACAGAAGGAGCTAGAATCAAAATTAATGAGATACACCATAACATTATAAAGAATCAGAGCTAGGCAAAGTACCAGGAAAAGTTATAGAAAACAAACTGCTATTTAGGAATTACAAAACTCATCTATGGAATATTAGCATATGTCCCCAAATTTCTGTTTTGAGAAAATGGTGTCCTAATATAGATAAATACCTAGACAGCTAAACAGAATAAAAGGCTGAAAAAATATTCATCTAACCATAAATAATGTTTTCTCTTGCTTTTAACTTTCTTTTTTCTTGATGTATTTATTATTTAAATACATGATTTGTGAAAAAATTAATAGTATTTGTTCTCAAATAATCGACAACAGCATATAATCAAATTGGCCTTTTTTCTAAAAATGCTTTATATACCAAATATTATATTTGTTATATGTGTCACACTAATAAAATGTATTTCAAGTAAATGACATTTACTTCTTCTACTGCCTTTTGCTTCTGGTGGCTGATGCTTGAGCACATAGAACATGTGCAGCAGAGCCTCAGACTTGAAGCAACATGTCAGTCACTTAAATTGCTGATTAATTTTGGCTTGACACCATTTATGATTTTAGATCAAGTGCTTGATTAAATAATCAGTCATCTATGACTTCTCTGAGAAATTAGCAAGCATGTTTATTTGTCAAAATGTCTAAGTGTGTCTTTAACCCATAAGTACTGTCCTGGGTAGTATTTGTCAACATTTCTCAAAATAAAGAGAGTAATGCTCTCTAAGCAAGGAGAATCATGATTCTTCTAGCAAGACTACCTTTCTAAACCCTCCTCAATGTTTCATGAGAAATTAAGTATATCTAGAGCTACAGACTGAGGTGATGAGCTCCTCAAATTTTTCATCAGGAACCATACTAAAGCTAAATAGGGGATTTCTTTTCTAAGCTATTGGCATTCTTTTATTCAATAGAGTTATTAAATGTAAAACAAATTGTTATTCTAGGTGTTCAGAGCTGAACATTCTCCCCATCACTGGGGATAGGGAGCAGGGAGTGCTGAGCATAGAGTAAGCACTTTGAAATCAAGCCAAATCAGTAAATTTGTACTAAGATTTACTGAGCTCATTATATGCATGAAACTTTATCTCTGAAAGTAAAAAGAAAGCCAATGACAAAAGTATTGAGAATTGGCAGACACAAATTACAATCAATGTCAAACATCACTATGCTGACTTGGAAAAAAGGAGTGCTGTCATTAACCCACAAATAATAGGATTAGGGTTTCTAATACTTTTCCAATAGTAGATGGAATTTAGGCAATGTACTCTTCTTTCCAAGAATAATTCTATCATTATTTAGTTGTTTGTGGTAAACTAGTAAAAATGTTACCCTTCTCTAAATTTTACTACCTGTCTTAAATATTTTTCTCATACAATGTATGTAGATAAAATGAAAATGAAGCTAAACAGGAATTTTTGTTAATAATTATTTGAAAGTAAATCAATATATTTCTATAGAGGAAAGAAAATTAAATACACTTGAAACGAAATCACTGTTTCTGGATTGGGAAATGTAAAATCAATCCCAGAATTGAGAGATAGTAGTGTTGCGGTTTCTAATTTCTGTATATTTTATAAATAAGATAAACAAGAAAGAGTTGAATAACAGAGAGAATATTAAAAGCTTAAAAATGTCAGAAAGAAGTGATATATAAAGATGTTGATTTCATAAATCAATATTAAGTAGTTTTTATGTTATTATGTTCCAGATACCTAGATGTCCAGTAAAAAATATCTACTTTTATGGAATTTACTAACATCAGTATTAAAAACTAAAAACATCCCTCCATGTGCTGCTTAGCAAACCCTACATTTTGATATGTTGTATTTTCATAATCATTCAGTTCAAATACTTTTAAATTTCCCATGTAACTTATTCTTCTACCCATTGATTATTCAGAAGTTTGATGTTTAATTTCAAAATACTTAGGATTTCTCCAAATATCTTACTGTAATTTGATTGACTGAATATCAATCAAATATAACTGACTGGTAATTTAATTTCATAATGGTCGGAAAAGATACTCTGTATGATTTCAGTCCTTTTAATTGTATTGAGATTTGTTTTATGGCCTATCATTGAGTCTATCTATATTATTAATGAACATCTGCCTTTGAACTGCAGTTGTTAGGTGACAGAATTTGATAATTAATTGATTGAGGATGAAGTAGAATGAAAAGGTGATACCTCAGTTATTGCTCTGGATGTCAGTGCTTCTCACTGAAATGAGAAACAGGAATTAAAATAGGAGGTATGGAAACGGAGTGTTGATGAATTTGGGAATGCAAAAACAAGCACGCTGCAGAAGGAAACAGTGGTGGGCAGAAATCACGCATGTCTTGAATATGATGAATTTTAGCCAATGAGAAACCCAAGTGGAGATGTCTGGTGACAGTTTGTTATGCAAATATGTCACTCAGGTGAGAAGCTTAGGATGAAAATATTATATAAAGAAAAATAAACCAAATCCAGATGACATTATTTTTGTTGAAAAAACAGAAAAAAATATGGCAAAGAACAAGTTTACGTTTGCTGGCTCAAATTTTGAATTTTTAAAAAATAAACTTATTATTATTTAATAATCTATACATGCATGATACTAAGCCATCCTGTCAATTTTTTCTGATCTTTGTTAGAATTGGTATACAGTAGTAAATATCTTAGGAAAAATAACTGATAGTCCAAATAAACTCTAAAAAGTTCACTATGGAGAAAATATTTGATTTTTAAAACACACACACACACATAAGTAAATACCTCTTGCAGAATTTTGTTATTATTTCAATTAGAATATAGAACTTCTTGCCTTCTGACAAGTAAAATTACTAGTCAGTTACAACTGTCATACTGTATTTTTAAATTATTTTATGTAAGAAAATGTAATGACATTTTCATAGCAAAATGTAAGAAAAAGATGTCAAATATGTTTAGCCAGAGCACCATATTTCCAAAGGGTTTCCTTCCCAGAGGTACCAAAAATCTGGGCTCCTCTACAGGGGAAGGTCTTTCTTTCTAGAAGAAACAAATATGGGATTCAGTGAAGAAAGAGGATGTCATTTTAGCCATCCAGACCTGTCAATCAATATGGTGATCAGTGGAGCACAGAGGCCACAGACACATCTCTTCAGGTCTTTTATTTATATGTAGGTTACAGAAGACTTATCTCTTTATTTAAATCATGACTATGAATAATTTTTCCAGGAAAATAAGAAGCATTAGTCATAGCCTCCTTAGGCAAATATGCTTAAAGTCCTAGAAATCCAACGCAATTACTCTAGGTCTGGAAGTAGTGACATCTAATTAGAATGTTAAATTAAGTTCAGTAGTGGTACTGTACTTGTTTATACATTCAAACTAATTTCAGTAAAGTAAATTTAGTGAACAGAGATTATTTACTTTGTCATCACCTATTATAATAAAATTATGAAGGAGATTTAGAAGTTACTTGAAGACTACCTTTCTCATCCAACTTACCACTGAAAGATTCACTAAGAAGAAGGAGCAAGAAGAACAGAAGGAGAAGAGGAAGAAGAGAAAGAGGAAAAAGAAGGGATAAAAGGAGGAGGAGGAGGGGGAGGAGAAGAGGAAAAGGAAGACGACAGAGAGGAACAGGAAAAAGAAGGCAGAGGAGGTGAAAAAGTACACCAACTTTTAATCAGAAGTTCTGACTTCCTTGGAAACCAGCAATGTTAATCGATGCTTTGTCAAGTCTCAAAAAGTTCCACTAATCAAATAATTGAGTTCTTGAAAATAAACTAGCAAAGCCTCACACGTATTCTTAACCATAGCAATAGAGAACATTCTCAAGCCAGTAAGTCCCAGTTGGCAACCTACGTTCACATCACACCCTTTCCCAAAGACTTTCTTTGTTTCTCATGTTGATAGTGAGAGATGTATGCGTGCACCAGCTTGAGTGTATTAATTAGGAGTTACTTTGTGCTTTTATGGAAATGAATCAAGGCTCACTTTGATCTTTTACAAAGAAAACTACCCAAACATGAATCAAAGAAAGAAGAAATTAAAAATAAAACAAAACTCAGTAGGTTTTAATGTGGAGATCAAGTGATTTAGTAGGAATATGAAATGCAACAGACATCTGGGAGCTTTGAGATTGACATATTATGTAGAGAGAAGGCAGGAGAGTTGATGTAGATAACTCTCCAGCCTAGAAACAACTAAACCTGGGGAGAGGCATTGTGCAAAATGCTCCTCAACCAGTAGCCATCAGCCCAGGCAAACAGTACTGTTGATCCCTAAAAGAAGTCAGAGAGCCCTAGCACAGTAGCAAATACTGAGAGCTTTAATTTAGATGAGCTAAGATTCTAAGACCTCTGATGCACTGATACAAAAGAGAAAGCATATGGCCAGGGGGCTGTAATGAACTGGCATGTTGAGTTGAATACCACAACTTAAGGCTGTACACTTCCCAATATTTCTCCACCTGTTGCCTCAGAGTCTTTACTTCAGTTTTTTCTGTAATCATTGGTTAGCCAGAGCAAGACATATACCTAAAAGAGTCAGTGGATCTCCAACTAGATCACTAGAATTTCATTCTTTCTAATTTCTCCCTTGTGTTGAAGAAAGGAAGGACTACTGATGTGTACCCCCATCTTCTTTCTTACAGTTTTCATTGTTCTCCTGACTCCAAGGTCTCCATGGAAAGGGATCAAAATTAACTTACTCAATTTCAGACAAAGCACTGTTGTAAAATGTCCTCCATTCTCTCTTCGGTACTCTCTGTTCATTTTCAATGCTGTTGAATATTTTTCTTAACCATTTTCATTGTGAAATATCCTCCAGTAAACTTGTAGTCCTCCCTTGGCCATACCCAACTGCCTTTAATCCCTTAAATGGCAGTGCTTCCCAGTCGCCAAGGTTTCTCCAGGCAGAGGCCCCCCTGGCTCAGATTTGGTGATGATTTATTCTTTGTACTTTCACATGAATTACATTTCCCCACCTTAAGCCTCTTGAACCATGTCTCCAGCTGGATCAACATCAGTCCCAAACCAGCACCAGGGAAAATGTCCTACAATTTTTCTTTCAGGGGCATCTGTTCCCACTATTCCTTTCACTCGACTACATTCCCTACTTCCCCTCTCCACCCACCTTCCTTTCCTAATTGGTGTGAATGAAAAATATTATCTGCCATATCAGTAAACAAAGGATGCTGCAGCCATCAAGACACTGGCCTCTGCAGCCACACGCAGTGGTGCCCCTAAGGGGGCTCAGGATGGGGAAGAACAAGACAGTGGCCCTAGAGAGCAAAGGTGCATATCAAAGGAGGGATTTTCATGAGCCCAGACTGTTGCATTATCCCACACCAAGAAAAGCGCTACATTTCTTAACTTGAGATATCTGGTTTCCTTTAATTAACAGAAATCTTTTGACGTTCTGACTACTTGGTCTTTGTTGGAAAAACTCCTATAAACCCTGGTTCCTCCCCATCAGAGGAGGGGCAGTTTTTTAGAGGCTGCCTCCCTGGCTTGAAGTCTTCAGAAAGTCTGCCGAATAAAGCATAACTCCCAGCTATTAGGTTGTGCATTTTTCAGTCAACACTGCAATCTGAATTTGTTCTCCTACCGTCACTTTTACCACCACTACCATCCCCAGAGCCTTCTGAAAGTTTGAATCTAACCATCCCCGTTCTTTAGGACAGGTAATCATCTATGGTTAGTCATTATATTAATGACCATCTAGTATGTTAAAATGAGAAGCCAGCTCACTCACTCTTTCAACAAATATGTACTGAGCGCTCTCGGTGTTTTAGACACTGTGCCAGTGTTGAAAATACATTGCGTTTACACAACAATTGCTTTCATGCAATTTGGCAGGGATTTAACCATGTGTTATTGCCTATATGCAACATAAATTTTGTTAAAACTGGTTAAAACGTGCAGGCCCATCACCTGCTTGGGACAGTCATAATGTACTCTCACGAGTCTGGGATAAATTAGCCAATAATTAATATATTATACTGTGTATATTCACATATAATTTAAAGATGATTTTTTCTAGGAAAAAAGACTTTATCAGTTAATTTAATAAAATATCTGTATCTTGAAAGGAAGTAAATACAAATTCTAAGATAAGCTAATCTGTATTTTAAAATATACTCCCAAGGATTACTTAATGTAATTTTATTGTCATCTCCAACAGCTAGGTTTGTTCCCTTAAAAATAACAAGTTAGATGTTTGCTCTCTGGTCTTTGGAATTTTTGGTGTGATAAAAAGGTAACAAAGCATTGTCTTGTCACTGCAAATGAGTATCCTTTACTTTTCTGTGCAGAGATAAGGGGAAGATAATTAAAGCATGAGAGCGATCACCATTTAAAAGTGAAAAAGCAAATGTCCTGTAGTGTTTCCCTTTCCTTTCCAGCTAATCTCTTAACCTGAATTCCTAGGTTCCAGTTTGGGAAAACTTTTTCTCGTTCTTTCCCAAGGGTCATTCACAGAAGCCATCTCACACCATCTCTCCCTTCTTTATTCACTTAAATTATGAACTACACTTAATTTAAAGTAAAATTCTGGAAATTAAAAGAGAATGGTTTTTATTTTTTAGTACCCACCACTAAGAATTTAATAGCTTCTAGTTGGAAGGTATTGCATGTTACTTTGCAGATGGATAATTACAAAAATTATCACTTTGCTTCTGCCTAGAGCTGCCTGATACCTTAATACAGAGTGAAGTGAAAATTCTGTAATTGTCACTATTCTAAAAGGTGATAATTTAAGTCGTCACCGAGAAGGAGCACGTGGTCCCGTCAGTTGGCGAGATGTGATGCCAGTGCACACCTGAGGATGAATACAAAGGTTGTCATGGCGACGCTGAAATTTGGAGAACGGCTCAAAAAAGCAGAAGTTTTCCTGTGAATCTCAGAAATGCGTGGTTAATGGTTTCTGCTTGCAGGCCTTACTGATCACTTGGTCGAAATACTGCAATCAAGGTGCAGTCAGCTCTGGGTGGTACCCTTGGTTCTCCTGGCTTAGGGTTCTCAGAGAAGCTCTGCTCCCTTGAACCAATTGAGGCTTGTTTCACTCCCTTCATCAGTATTACTTTGGGTATTCGAAATATATATACTACCTAGTCAATATCAAGATAGACTTTGGACTTAGTTTATAGCAACTTATAATTTGAGAAAAAAAGTAATTTGAAAAAACATCTATAACAATGTTAACCACAAACCTAGTGACATCTGGAATGTTTTAGGAACATAAGAAGCAATTCCAAAGGTTACTCTGATTGAAAAACAGTTCACTTTGTCTTTCAGTTTTTTCTTTTTTCTGGGGGATGGGGAAATACAGATGAGACAAAGTTTTTAAAGACCCACAAAAATTTAGGGCTGGAACCAAAAGATATTTATTGTTGATCTTACACCTAAGCAAATGCGTACTTATAAACAGATGTGAAGAGCCTTGAAAAGCAGAGATCTAACTTCCTTTCCTCCAAAATAGAAAGAAAGAGTAAAATGTCTTATGGAAATCCAGTTATCAAGACAGCACAGTCTCTGCCCCTTATTCAGTAATTTCCACCTGTTTCTCAAGCGAAATTTAGAATTCTTTTCTAGAGGTTTTGAGATGTAAATCATGTTCTACGTTTCATTAAACTGTTTTTCAAAATCTCTCCAAGTCACCAAACCTTGAATGTTTACAATGAACTTGGTACTTCTTTATCTGTCCTCAGAAAATATAAAATTGAGCAGATAGTCAGCCATTAATTCCAGCAACGTCCATAGTGTACCAAGGGGCTATACTAAACTCTAAGGATTTTACTGTGTTAGAGTTGATCGCTCTTTGGAGAAGGAAAGAGACAAGATGCAGGCAAAGAGAAAGATGGGAACATACAGGCAAAACTGAGGCAGTGCAAATGCAATGTTCACAAAACAGCTTGATAAGAAACAAACAGCAGTTGAAGTGTAAGACCTGGAAGGGGAGCTTCAGAAAATAAGTCTAGGGGAACAGGCTTGAGCTGTGCTGTAAAAAGCATTGACTGTTTTAAGAAGGCATGTGATATAATCATATTGGTGACTCTAGTATGAAAATGAGTGGAAACAGAGAGGACTAGAACTGGGGAAATAAAGTTGGAGAAAGCGAATGAGGATAGAACCAAAATGGATGAAGAGAAGGAAACATGACTATTACAATGTCAACAAACACTAATATTTTTCAAGGACTTAGCACACATTTTCAAGCCAACTGCTTTTCAAAACATAGTGTCATCTCATCTGACCCAGACTCTTCCCAGGCACTATTGTAATTGCCTATTGATAGATGAGGAGACTGAGGCATTGAAAAATTGAAGAACTCCCCCCAAGGTCACATAACAGATAAAGAGATTTTGAAACAAATCTTCTGAATCCAGGGGCATGTCTATTGAATAACTGTAAAGGAGAAGAGGATAATGAATTAACGGTGTTTTTTTTTCAGCAGCAAATCATTCCTCTCCATCTCTGCTTTCCATAAACAGTACCTCTTTCATTAAACACTTTCATTAAAGTTGAAAAAAGTAACAAATCCCTGGAAATGTTTCTAATTAATTTCACAGGCTGATAGAGAATTCGTGGTGCAGTTTAATGGGGATTCATTAACAAATATTATGATATTGTACTATTTTAGAGACTGAGAAAGATTCGTAGAGTATAATGGATTTTTTTTTTCTGAATTATACCTTCTCACCCTCAGTACCTAGCACAGTGGACCAGAAAGACTCATATAATTTGTTCAATAGAGAGGTTTGGATGTCAATTAGACCAATTTCCTTGTTTTACAAATGAAGAACCTGAGATCCCCTTAATCCTGTGACTTGACAAGGCAGGGTGTAAAATGCACATCTTCTGACTTCGATGAGCCCAGGATAGTTTTTATAAAGAGCACATTTATTTTAATAGGATACTTAAGGAATAGCACAAAGAACCGACATTACAAATATGCACTTGCATGTATAAGAACTCAACCAGAAAAGTATAGCCAATAGATGGAATGTACTATATTATAAAAAGTCTACAAAAAACATTTAGTGGCCACCGAAAAGAAATTTCTTGGTTTTAAAAAATCCAAAAGCTGGCATTGTGCAGAACACTTTAACAAATTTATTTATACTTTTAATGTGGAGTTTCTGAAATTTATCTACAGAAGCATTTTGACTTGCCTTGGTTCTTTTTGTTTATACATTTATATTAAAATTCACACACAAATGAAAATGGCAAAATATAATAACTTGCTAATATCTGATTCTGTGGCCTGTGTTTTCATTAATTGTCATAATTTAGGTAGATTCGGGCCCCATTGGCCCAAGTTGGAAACAACCAATAACAGGAAGAAAAATGTTGTTGTTGTTGTTTACTCAGAAATGAAATACGTCCTCTCATAGAGGATTTTAGAATGTCCTCCACATATGCAGTGTGCTAGCAAAATGCCTTTTATCATAATTGCTATACATTTGCCATGGGTAGCACACAGATTCGTGTCTTTACATGGACCAACCAGATAAGCCCAACTTGGCTCCTGTGAAGCTCCCATTAGTGTAAATCCAAGCATTGAGCAAGGTTTTCACACCAGGCCCAGAAGGGAAGTCTATCAAACAGCGGACTTCCCATGCCATCTGATTTCACGGAGCGCCATTACCGAACAAGCAGTGGGAAAATTTCTTCATTCTCCCAGCAGAGGGCGCATGCTCACCAGCAGCTTTTGTAGCCGGTTGCTTCTTGGATTTACCACCCGTTGATTTGGGGGCAACAAGACATTGTAAAAATGCTATCAAAGTGTGGATTCCAAACTGGCTGTGACTACATACTGTCTATTAAAAGATTCATATTAGATAGGGAACTAGAGCCATAATGGAAATTAATTGTGTCATTAAAGACACTGTTTAGTTCAGCTGACATTGTATGTGCTGGGAAGGGGTAGGACTTTCTCAATGAGAGGCAGCACATCGATTTTCATCCTGGACCAAATCATCTCATCCTCGTCTCTGACCAGGAATTTAGAGAACTCCTTATATTGCCCCTTTTCTCCTTCTGATGGAGGTCTGCAAGCTAGATGCAGTATCAATGCCAGAAAGCAAAATTATGACCCAAGAAGAATTTTTAAATGACTCATTTTCTTGACTGAATTGTACCTGATATTATAGTTAGCCAAACATAAGTAAACATTGCATATTATGATCATGGGTGATAAAAAGTATATACCTTTAGTTTTCTTTTGATTGAAGATGACATTTGACTCTTTAAAATCAAATAAGTTGCTTTCTGTTGGCATTTTATAATTTATTACTTCATCAATAGTTATATTAGGAAGAATTGAAAATTAAAGGTGTTCCGCAGTTCCTAGAAGTTCTCATTAGGTGTACATACTAAGATCTTGGGAGGGGTTAATTATTATTGAGTGGATGTTCATGATTTCCAAATTTAAAATCAACCTTTATATTGTATGACTAAAGGAAATGAAATTTTATAGTCAATTTTATATGGATTTCCCCCTTGATGCAACATAGATTTTCTTTCTTAATCTGGCAAAATGGTATTTTCTAATTATTAAAAAATGTTCTATAATATCCTAGACTGTCACCCTAATGCTAGCCAGTTACAACAGACATGCAAGGCTTTAATGATCCTTGTAAAATGAATTATACATACTTGGGCACTTCTGGAGTCTCAACCATATTTGTTTTTGTTTTTGCTTTTCTTTTCAAAAAGCAATTTAAAAAGTGGAGTCAACATAGTATAAATATTTTGCTTTCACATCAATTTCAAAGATAAAAGGGGTAGTTTAATGGAGTGTGAGAAACAGCATCAGTTTTATAAAGACTTTTATTATCAGTGTGGAAGCTTTCAAGGACATCCCCTTTTAAAAAGAAAACAAATATTAGAAAAAAATTTCAGACTCAACATTTTTCCTATCATTTTAAGACTATTGTGCTGTCATGTTTTGCACACTAGTCTAGATTAATCAATCATCTCATAGGACTATAAAACTGAACTAGAATACCGCACCATTTCAGGACTAAGCAAGAGCATTTTGGAGTGCCAGCATACTACATTTTGTGGTTGTTTAAAACTAGATCCCCATAACAAGACATGGAATTACAAACTCATAAGAATGTTTCTGGGGGAGAGTATAGCTCAGTGGTAGAGTGCACGCTTAGTGTGCACAAGGTCCTGGATTCAATCCCCAGTGTCTCCATTAAAATAAATCACTAAATAAACCTAATTACCTCTTCCTCCTAAAACTTTTTTTGAGAATATTTCTTAATGGATTTGCTCATTCCTTCTATCAGATGTTAAGTGACTTGAAACATCTTGAAAGCCTGAGTGATATTAATTAGAAAGTATATGTTGTCTGTCATCTCCTTACTTATATAAATTTACATATAAGTTTGTATTTATGTATTAACCTTATTTGAAATAGTGTTTCATATGGTTGGGTGCAGACTTTTCAGAAAATGAGTTACACAGATTCTATCAGATTCTTAAGATCAACTAAAATAATCCAATACACATTTGAGCACATTTCATACTGGGACCATGCACACCACTGTAGAAATCATTAGCCAGAGCATCTATTGATGGTGAAAATTAGCAATATTGTCTGTCTACAGAGAATAAATTTGTGAAAAATTCCTCCAATTAACAGTTGTTACAAATCACTTTCTTTTGCATGTTGAGCTGTTTTGAAATATTAAAAGAAAAATAAAATGAAATTTTAATTGAGAAAAATAACTTTTGATAACTTCATACATAGGTAGATCTAGGTGGTATTATTTATAAAAAAAGAGAATTAGTCAGGATTCCAAGAGACAATTTTAACTGTTGTATTTCATTTTGATGAGATTTTATTTATGAAATTTTCCTTCTGTAGATTATGCTTTTCTTGGCAAATCTAAGAACATTGCCTAGTCCTAGATCCTGAATATTTTGATCAATGTGTTTTCTTTAAAATTTTATAATTTTACATTTTATACTTAGGCTAGAATCCATTTTGAGATTTTTTTTTTTTAATAAGGTGTGAGATTTAAATCGAGGTCTGTGTTTTTGCCCATGGATATCAAGTTTTCCAGTACTATTTCTTCAACCACTGTTCATCCACTGAATTGCTTTTGCACCTTTGTCAAAAATCAGTTGTATATATGTGTGGGCCTTTCTTGTGTGTTCTCCATGTTGCGCCATTTATCTATGTGTTTATCTCTTCCCCAGTATCACAGCATCTTGGGTTACTATTGATACATAGTAAGACTTAATATAAAGTAGAGTGATCCCCTGAGCTTTCTTCTCTGTCAGATCGTTTTAGCTCTTCCGATGACCTGAGCCTCTTGATATAAATTTCAGAATAAGCTTGTTTAAGTGAACAAGAAGCTCTGTGGGAATTTTGACAGGAATTGCACTTAACCTATAAAAAAATTTGAGAGAACAGACATCTTTACCAAGATGAGTGTTCTAACTCATGTCACTCCATTTCTTTAGGTCTTCAGATTCTTTCAACAACATTGGCAATTTTCATCTTATAATCCCTGTACAGTGTGTAGTAAAATGTGTGTCTCAATTCAAGTTATCAGTTGTACTATACGGATCATTCTTATATTTGCAATTATGTACTTCTCTGTAACTGAAATATAGTTGACATTATGTTCATTTCAGGTATGCTACATAATGATTTGATATTTACATACATTATGAAATGATCACCATAAGAAGTCTAATAACCATTTGTCCCCAAAGTTGTTACAGTATTATTGACCATATTCTCTATACTGTATATTTCATTCTGTGACATTTATTATTGTACCTCTTAATCCCCCTCATCTGTTTCTCCCAATACCCCACCCCCTCCCTGCTGGCAACCACTCATCTATTCTCTGTATTTATGAGTGTGTTTTCATTTTATTTGTTTGTTTTAGATTAACTATGTATTTTTAAATAATGACACCACTTTATAATCTATTTGGAAATCTAAAACTCTGTTTCTGAGGTACTGTTTTTTTTTGGACTGACATTTATCCTATGGAATATTGCTCTCAAAAGCTTCACATATGCTAATTTCAACTATAAGAGGTGTTTTCTAAATTCATCTTTTGATAACCTGAGTTATCTTAAACAGATAAGTTTGCCAAGCATGGTTGTTTTGCAGTTAATGTTTCAAGAATTAGCTAAATGACACATGATGGCTTTAACATGATAAATCATACATTTATGAAAATCATAGAGGATAAACACAAAAGAGTCCTTTCTTATAAATCTGATATTTACTTATCTAATCAAATAAATGAGTAAAGAATGGTGTATCTTCAGACTGCTTCTGCATGATACTAATGCCAGCTAAGCCTCTCCAAAAGGTTTGTATTAGTAGACACATGCTCAGTTTTTGTACTAATTTCACGAACGATATTTTGTCTCATTTAAGTCAAGTCTGACCAGCACGTGCATTTGACATTTTAGAGTCTCCACTGATGTTTATTTCCCTTCACTTCAGTAAGCATGCCTCTCTCCTCTCCTTCAAACAAGAACTACTTGGATTACCTTTGTCTTTGGACTATACTGTTCACCCTAACCCTGATTATCTCTCATTTTCTCATGACATTTCCAACGTCTTCTTTTCTTTCTATAAAGACTTTGTCAATAAATAACCTGCTTCACTCGCCTCCTGAGTTCACATCTCTTTCATTTCCACTTAATTCAAACATTTTGTGCTCAAACTTTTATTTGACTCTTCTATTATAATATGATCTCATGGGCTTTAGGAGTTTCCATATAACTATTACTTATTCGTTGATGGCCTACTGTGGATTCTATAATTATACGAAGAAATACATAATCATACCCTAAAGTTTTTTTTTAATTTAAAAAATTTTTAATACTCCTCAGAAATAACTTCATAATAATCTTATACTTCATATAATATTGTACATAAACATGTAATGTTATACTGAGGTCTTGTAATCATATCATTTGGCACAGAAAAGTCAAATAACATTAATAGACGGGATATGATCAGAACATACCGCCGGCTGTGCCTGGACAGTGATAAATGGTTCATAGGTTGGTAGAAGCTGAAATTCAGCTTGTGTTCCACCTGCCAAACAGTATGCTCTACTTGCATCTGCCAAAAGAAGCACTGTGTTCTAACTTCCACAAAGGTGTATTATAGGCAAATGAGTGCCTTGTGTAGCATATAAGTGGTGATCTCTAAATTTCCTTCCAATTTTAACATTCTACAGAAGTTCCAAGGAGGCAGACATCACTGGACACAAATGTATTGGAACGAGCTTTATGTACCACATAGGACTTGAACAGGGCCTTGAAGAACTGGTACAATCTGACTAAAAAGACAAGGCAGAAAACTGCTAGTGAAAGAAAAATAAACTTTTAATGCAGAAAGGTGAGAATGTATGTACTGTATTTAAGAAAAGAATGATTGCTAGGAATCTGTAAAGCCATATTTAGATACTATTTTCTCAATAAATAAATTTTAATATTGGGATGAAATCGACTGAAGGATAAGTTGGGCTCATATATGTGTAGATCAGGAGACAGGAAAGTAAAGAGAAAAACCTTAGAAATTACCGAGAACGAAAAACTGAACCATGCCCACATGGCAACAAGCAAATGCAGGTGAGAGGAGAAGAGGTGGCAGACAATTAAAATTAAGACCTTTTGAAATTTTGAATCAATAAAAGTACTGTTTCCTTTGCAGTTATTCAGCAATTCGATACTTCTGTTGTATAAAAAGAAATATTTGATTGGTCTTCCCAACTGCTAAGCCTCCACGGTGGCTAAAATGTTTTCATCACTGATATTTTGAAGAAATGGTTACTCACACACACAAACAAATCTGCTATTATGGCATTTCTTGCTCAAACATTGCTGATCATTTACAAAAAAAATTTGTGAGCATATTGCCTATCGTGTTTGGCAACAAGCCACAAGACTAATATTATTCTATGCCTCAGGGTTTTTGCTAATATAAATACATCTTTCAGGGTAGGAACAATTTGAGAAACCACAGTGTTTCTTAGCTTATCATTGGAAATGGTAATTAGCCCCTCAGTAAATTACCTGTAGAATTTTTTTTCCATGAACCAGAAAATAATGTTATCTCACTCCGTGCAGCAGGCTGCTGTGAAATACGACTTTCAGAAAAATGAAGCTTTATGATTCTCCACAAAAGGTGCAAATTCATGATGGTGATGTTGTTATGCTAGCAACTCCTTCTGAAGCACAGGATAATGTTCATAGAATATTCTGAAGTTCCTAGAATTGCTTGAGCATGAGGGTGTCCTGCTCCATTTCCTCCCCTCTGAGGTCAGGGTGCCAAACATTTACTATTTCCCTTTGTTTGGCTTCGTTTAGTTGGTGCCCTTCAATTCTCCAAGAAAGTCTCTTCACTGTATTTATAGAATATCGCTGTTAATTAATTAATTAATTTTACTAATTAAAATTTCAAGAAGAAAGCTGGTTAAAAGGCTCGTGAAATGATATGGTCTCTCTATTTATATATATATATTTATTTATATATATATATAAAATTGCCATCTGCACGGTATTTACACATCACTTTATACAAAATAAAATTATTATATAATCTTAAAAGTAGCTTTTAAAGTTAAAAAAATCTACCTGTTCCTTTTTTTTTTATTTTTCATTTTTATTTTTAAAATTTTTAAATTTTTTCCTTTATTTTTAGTGATAATTTTACTTTTTGTTATTAAGCAGTTTACAGAAAAGAGACGTGCATTTTTCTGTTTTACTGTTGAAAATTACTAAAGAGAAAATGTATCTTATCAGACTGCTTTAAATTACCCATTTAGAAATCTGAAGGTCACTGTGACTAATTTTTTTGTGAAAAGAGAATTTGTGAAATAATAGAATGAAAGTACTGATATGGGACCTTAGAAATAACTTAGTTTTTAAAAATACTGTGCTTAAATCCACTCTACATGGATTCCAGCAAGTTCTTTACCCTGTATTTCAGTAACTCCATTCACAGGGAACTGATTACTTTCAATACAGTGTATTCTGTCTTTGCAGACTTAGAGTAGTCATTCTCTGCATCCTCTACAGGCTTTACTCACACTGCTCCACCCGTGTGAAACAGAACAAAAGCTGCTTGTGCATTGTATTGCTATACATATTTCCAGCTGAAGATGATAGGGTGAAATTATCCTAACCCTTCTCAGAAACCAACTGAAAGCAATGTGTAAATAAAAAAGAAATTGTTAAAAAGGGAATGTCATCCTTAATAAAACTGGGAAGTAGCTACCACCTCATACCATAAACTATGGTAATACATATCAAATATGAAGATTTGGGGCCAAATCATGAGAGGATACAAAAAGTAAACATGGATTTCAGGTAGCAGGCTGAAGTTCTCAAAAATTGCTAAAATTTGCCTGAAGAATCCAATCAAAGGTTGTTATGTAGAAAAGCAAAAAAGAGGAGGATTTGGGTTCTGAGGGCAACCTGTGCCCATTTCATGCTGGAGGCCAGAGAAGTAAGGCTTATGAGGAGTCATCAAAAGGTACAGTAATAAAAGTTAAAAGGATGAGATATGTAATCAAAGACCAAAGGAAACCTAAGCAGATTCTTTTTTAAAAAATATGAGAATCTTTGCATATTAGAGTTTTTAGAAGAACATGTTGAAAATAAGTGAATATTTACTGAATAAAGTACACGTTCGAATAACAGCTCTACACTGCTAACTTCTCAGATAATACCATTATCTTTGGAATGTTAGATTACTGCCAAAACTTCTGATTGGTCAGAACTTAATATATTACTGTTCAAATCTAGTTTATTTATTTCTATTAATAAAAAAAGACAAAAGGGACTCAGATTCTGCTTATGAACTAATGAGGAACCTAAAAGAAATACTTAAAATAAATCTAATGATGTATATAGCAATAGATGTCTTTAAAGATATGTAGATACGTCTTAATGAAGTTAAGAGGACTGAAATCACATCAAGCATCTTTTCTGACCACAATAGTATGAAACTAGATATTAATTGCATGAAGAAAACTAGAAAATTCACAAATGTGTGGAGATTAAACAACATGCTCCTGAACAACCAGTGGATCAAAGAAGAAACCAAAAGAGAAATTTAAAAATACCTTGAGACAAACCAACATGGAAATACAGTTGATATTTAAAAAAACACAAGGGTTAAGGGCAGCAACCTTCTGTGTAGTCAAAATCCACATATAACATTAACAGTTGGCCCTTTGTATCCATGGTTCTACATCCAAGGATTCAAACAACTGTGGGTCATGTAGTACTGTGGTAATTTTATTTAGTGGAAAAAAATTACAAATAAGTAAACCTGCATAGTAAATCCAGAGTTCTTCAATGGTCAACTGCATAACATACCAAAATTTGTGGGATGCAGCAAAAGTAGTTCTAAGAGGAAAGTTCAAAACAATAAATGTCTACCTCAAGAAACAAGAAAAGTCTCAAATTAAAAAAACCTAATTTTACAACTCAAGGAACCAGTAAAGGAAGAACCAATGAAGCCCAAAATTAGTCCAATGAAGGAAATAGCGAAGATTAGAGGAAAAATAAATGAAATAGAGACTAAAACGGCACTAGAGAAAATCAATGAGATTGTTAGAGCCGGTTCTTAGAAAAGATAAACAAAACTGATAAATCTTTAGCTAAACTCACCAAGAAAAAAAGATAGAGGACTCACAAAATAAAATCAGAAATGAAAGAGAAGATATCATGACTAATACTTAACCAAGACTGAATCATGATGAAATAGAAAATCTTAACCGACTGTACATTACATTTCCTTTAGTTTCTGCTGTGATATTTAGTGTATTCATAGGTTTTATATATTCATTGTAAGTTGTAAATTTTAGCTTCATTGGTGTCCTATATACCTACTTTTCTAGTTGTATTTATCATTTTGGTACTCCTCTAACTCTATGCATCTGCCACATCAAAGTGCTTGTAGTTTCATCAATGGGCCATGTTTTGCTTCCCCCCTTTTCTCTTTGGAACACTCTGCTCTAATTAGTTCACCTGGCATTTCAACTTGTCCATCAAGATTTTGTTCAAGGTCACTACCTTCTTTTATCTCTGACCAGAGCATATAAATATCTCTGTAAACACACACCTTCACTGAGTTGCTCAATCAAACATTAATCTAGGTGTTTCTGTTACAGGATTTTGCAGGCGCAATTGGATCCCAAGTCAGTTGACTTTAAGAAAGGTGACTTGATGAGCCTGACCTAATCATGTGAGCCCTTAAAAGGGACTTGCCTCTTCTTGGCGAAAGAAATTTGAAGTGTGAGAGGGATTCAACACGTGAAAGATTCACCATTCCTGGCTTTGACCATGGAGAGGCAGGAGATGGAGAGCCAGCCTCTCCCAGCTAAGACAGGCTCTGGCTGACAACAAGCAAGGGAACAGAGGCCTCAGTCCTACAACCATAAGGAACCAAATTCTCTAACACTGAATGAGCTTGGAATAGGAAGCTGATGTGTAAACACATCTTGCAGACACCTTGATCTCGGCCTTGTGAGACAGAGAATCCAGTTACTTTATGTCAATACTTTAGACCTACAGAACTGCTAGCTGCTAAATATCTACTGTTTTCAGCTGGTAACTTTGTGGTAGTACACTGAGACAACAGAAGATGAATACAACAGGTAGTCAATTTTATACCCCAATCCCTTCCTAAGTGCATTTAGTCAGGATTGTATCAAGAGCTTTGGGTGGGTCTTAGCCTCTAGCTTGCAGATCTTTAACATTTATATCTAAATAAGATTTAGGAAAGCAAGACTATCTCTAGCAGGCCTTCCAGAGACTGAGTCCTGACACTGGGACTCAGCTCCCATAACTGAAATCCAACTTCCCTACTCTAGGAGATGTACCGGCTACTTCCTGTCACCAGCAACCAATCTTCTGCTGAGAAGATAGAATCTCATTCTATCTTTTGGTTGCTGAATGATCTTGGACAATGTATTTCACATATCTAAGCCTCTATTTCCTCAACTGTAAAATAAGGATTGGAATAACTATTTCATAAGGTTATTATGAGGATTAAATGAGATAATGCCTTTAAGCTTCTAGTGTACTTCCTAGACTATTGTAAACACTCATAAGCATTAGTTAATATTAATTCACTATCTCAAATTTCTTTCCTTCTCTAATGTTCTCTCCTGACTTAAAAAACACAAATATGTATACAGTGGCCGAGAACAAATTCTCATGTATTCAGGATATAATACACAAAATTTTGTAAACAATATCTGTCTATAAATGTTAGCATATCAATGCAAATAAACACTTACCCGGCTTCAACAGCAGGTGGATTTAGGAAAACAGAATACAGTTAAATGACTGGGATTGTGTCCATTTTACCAATACATTTTATAATATGCTGTCTGTATTTTAATTGCAACACCTGCTACTAATTTCTGAAAAGTAAAATTCTGTTTGTTTATGCTTTGATTAGGTTAGGTGGATAAACATTGCCATTTCGCTACCCATTATGTATCCAAAAGTTACCTAGTATATCTGCAAAATCTTTCCATTTTAAGAAGTCCAGTAGCTAAATTTAACTCAAAAACTCTATCAAGCATCCTACTAGATGCATGGTTAGTTAGTCTATGTGGCGATATTAGGATAAAAAGTTATTGCCCTGTCCTAAAACTCAGGAGATATTGAGGCAAGGGAGAATAATTAGAAAAGCTTTTGCAATAATTACCAAATGAAGCATAAGGGATGAACTGAGGAAGGATGAACTGAAGGGAAAAGGGCGCTACTAGCGAGAAAAGGTTGTTGAGATAAATCAAGAGCACTTGCAAGCCAATTGTGTGTGGAGAATGAGGAAGAATGAGGAATGAAAATGCTTTTCTTCTTTCTTAATCCAGAACCACTGAATTTGCAAACCTTGCCAAGTCTATCCTCACAATTCTGAAATCAGAGGTAAAATAAGAACATAATCTGAGTTAGAGAAACCTGCATTTGCATCTCAGTTCTATCACTTGTGATCCACATGACTGCAGCGAAACTTGTTAATGTCCCTGAGATTTGATTTTGTTGATTGTAGAATAGTAATGATGAGTATATTTGTCAATCTCTATCACTCAACTCATTTGAAGCTCAAATGACAATATGCAAAAAGACCCCTTAGGTTTTTCAAGAAGATGGTAACAGCATTGACTGCAGAAGTTATCAGGGGGGTGGAAAAGCAGATTCCTGGCAAACTTTGAGGAAGGTGGGGAGTTCAGATAATAACATATCATATTTAAGAAAGCAGCAGGATATGCAGGTGTAAATATCTAAACGGCCATTTGGAGATAGCCTTGGGACTCAAGAAAACAGTCATGGCTAAAAACAGAAACAAAAATACGAAAACAAACAAGCAAAAAAGATTTAAGAATCATCTATGTAGCATTAATGATTGAAACTATGAGGGTATACGAGATGGTCGAGACGTTTAAAGGATTTGTCTTACGTTTAAAAAGGAAAATAATTCAGTGACTAGTTTTTCACTCAAACTCTTTCAGTCATCAATTATTGGACACTTACTATATGCTAAATACAGAGTTAAACCCTGCCTTCACAAACATGATTAGAACACATTCTTTGCCCTCAAGTAGCTTATCTTTTAAAGGTAGAATCACACGTGAGCACAACTAATTTTAATTCCAAAACAGATAATAGGGCATTGATGCCCTTCTTCTGAAGCTTTCGTAGGGCCAAGGAAGGTCATCATGGAAGGTTCATAGAGTTAAGCTGATGCTTGGGGACCTGAGGAATAATTAAGCAGTTAAAGAGATAAAAGGCTTTCACAGAAAGTGGATTAATTCATGCACACACACACTCACAGAGACATAAAACCCCCTGAGGTGTCCATGAAACAGCAAACCGTGCAACCTGGCTGGAGTCCAAGGGTGATGAGGGAGGATACTAGAGGCAGGGAAAGCAAAGTTCATGAGTGGCAGATTCTTAAGGAATTAACTGCTTTTTTTCTGCAGATAATGCGACTCCATTAAAGAATAGAGTATCGAGAGAAAGATGGATGCAGATAAATTAAATTCTACATATTTTTTAACATTTTATGATATATTTTATTGATTGAAAATAGGAAATATTTTAAAATTTTAAATCAATGGGGATGTTGCCTATCCCAAATCAGTTTTTTTTTAAATTATAGCATAAACAATTTACAATGTTGGGTCAATTTCTAGTGTACAGCATAATGTCTCCTTTTAAAATCACATTCAAAAAGAGAAATACTTAGGAATAAATCGACAGAGGAGGTGAAAGATTTACACATTGTTTTTTAAATTTACTTTTTTCTCTGAGTTTTTAACCTCTAGTCCTTTCTTTATGGTGCATTTTCTGTTTCTTTCTTCAGTAGCTAAGATAGCAATTTATCTCATGTTTTAAATCAAAGAACCAGCTCTGATATTTACTAATTCTATACATTTTCTGTTTTCTAACACATTTTGTTGTTCTTTTCTTAACCTTTAAATCAGATGCTTGATTATTTGTTTTCAATTTTCTCTTTTGTTTGTATGATTACTTAAGCCTGTGAGTTTTCTTCTGAGTGTTCCTATAGTTTATCTCATAAATTATTATATGTAAAGTTCTCCTTACTGTTATTATTTTCTAGAAATTCTTTAATTCCAGTTTGCACTCTACGTTGATTTCAGAGACGTGTGAAGTCATTGCTTTGTTGGTTTGTGTGTTTGTTTTAATTTCCAGATGGAAGTATCTTTTGTTTTCTTGCTTTGTCATGATTTTCTATTTTTATCACTTTTCTATCAGAGAAATATTCTATACTACCTAGATTTTGGGGGAGTATATTGAGGTTGCTTTGTGACCTTTTATGTGATCAATTTCGTGAATGTAGCAAGGGAACCATAAAAGAACAGGTATTCTCTGTTTTCAAGGTTCAAAGTTTGGTACATACCAATCAGATGCACTTTTAAAATTATGTTCTTTAGGTCATCAATATTCTTACATTTTGTCCAGTTTGATCTGTCATAGACTGAGAGGTAAATTAAATTCATCTACTTCTAGTAAGTGAATCTTTTTCTCTTTTTATCTCCTGTATTTCCAGCTTTTTGTGGTTAGTCTTATTTGAGGCATTTTTCCCCAAAATTTTCTGAATTGTTTTACTCACTGACTTTGGTTCCAATCTGATGCTAGGTTTTCTTTATGCTCTTCTATGAAATCTATTTCTTTTACTGAGTGGATTATTTGTGGACATGCTGATGTCAATAAACCTTGGCCTGACAGAAACATCTTACTGCTGTACCTTAGGTGAGTGCCCTTGGAGAATCTTCCTTTTAGGTTTGAGATACTACCTTCCACCTTTCTTTTCTGAGCATCTCTGCCCTACTCTCTACAGAGTTCTTCCTCAGAGACAACATCACATTCAGTAATAAGCTGGATAAGAATTCTTTTAAAATATATTTATATTAGATTATTAGGTCAATCAGGGAATGAAGTGGATTTTTGGGTGACTTATGAAACCACATTCAGTGCCACAGGGGCCCTTCACCTTTCTAATCCTGGCCTCATATCTGCAGTCTAAGATGTCTACTTACCTTGGAAACTTGTTGAACATCCTGCTTCCCAATATAGCCAAAATTAAATTTAAAATCTTCTGCCAAATCACCATTCTTCAATACAAACCCTATCTTACCCTCAAATAAGAATACAGCAAGTTGACAGACCACCATCTCTTTACTTATTTCATTTCCTTTGTCCAGGATGCTATCTTCATAGCAGGGGGTTTACTCTTCCTGTAAGTTGCACCTTCAGTTTGAAACTTATTTTTTGCCCTCCACTCAAGTATGATCTCATTTTCCAGAACAAAATTCATCTAGGACATACCATAGATGTTTGCATTTATAAAATTCCTCCCTGTGTCGAGGAAAAAATATGGACATATTTTTTCCACATTTCAATTGAAATTATCTCAGGAAAAATGGAATTTTCTTAAATTACTATAGACACCTAGTTGCCAGCACTATTCGAAGAGAGTAGACCTCATTAGAAGTTTGTTTGTGGTTTTAAGCACCTTAGGGTAAATTGCCTTTTCAGTTAACTGGTTTTAGTGCGGGGAGGAAATGAAAAGCAAGAGTTAGAGGAAGAGTAATTTGGAAAGAAAGAAACCTTAATGGAGAGCGTTAGTGGTGCGCAGAAAGCTCATGAGACCTGGACGCAGGGAGGAGGCAGACAGGGAAACAGAGGAGCAAATAAAAAATGGTAGAAGAGGGGAGACAATGTACTTTGCTTAATTCACATTTTTATTGACGCAATCCCCTTCTCCAAAGACAAAACTGCAGGCTATAGTACACTTGGAAAACCTGTGCACTGAGTAATTTTTCCCTAACATCTTACTATAAAAATCTTCAAATATGCAGCCAAGTTGAAAGAACTTTAATATAAAAACCAGTAGTATATCCACTTCCTAGATTGTGCCATTAACATTTTACTTATTTTTTTTAACCACAAATCTGCTCATCCTCCCATTCATCAGGAGCTTTCAGTTTTTGATTCATTTTTAAGGTAAATAACAGAATTTATATGCTCTTGCTGAAGTACTTCAGACTGAGCATTTTAGAGTTCATTGTTTTTTAATAGTTTCTTTTCTTTAAATGTAAAACGTATTGTGTAAGATGCCATTATCTGACAGCTAAACCAGGGCAGCTCTGTGCTTATCTCCAGCAATGCCTAGATGTCTAGCACCAAGATAAAGACAAGTGGGCTTACTAAAGATTTATAATGTGT